>NW_008666786.1:42288-79554 GCF_000695815.1 Acanthisitta chloris | reverse complement strand
AGCAGGTGAGGAGCTGTAGGAAGCACAGATGTTTTTGTTGGGTTTTTAATAGGGGAGTGATGGTGAGAGTGGTGAGAGATGGTCCAGTGAGCCAGTTCCTCATTTGTGCATCGTACTAGAATTGTAACTTTGCTGTTTATTTCCCTCAGATGAGGACTGGGACTTGGGTTATTGTTTCTCTCTCTGATTCAGGCTAAGCTTACGTACCATTCTTGTTCTTTTCTCACCTCAGCACTAATGTGGGTGTGTGTCTTTCAACCAAGTGCGTTTTCCCCTTTGGGAATCCTTCCAAGCTAAACCTGAGCCTCCAGCTGAGGGTAGATGGACATTGCCTCCATGGCTGATGCCACAGAGGAGGCTCAGACACTGTTCCTTGTTGCAGGCTGAGCTGCACACGGGCACATTGCCACAGATCCAGAGCACTGCACTTCGAGGGGAGAAACTGCACCGCATCTTCCACTACGTCCTGGATAACCTGGTCAACGTGATGAGTGGATACTGCCTGCCAGAGCCCTTCTTCAACAGCAAGGTACTGGGTTGTTTCAGAGTGAGAGCACTGTTACTCTCTGAGGTTGAGGTAGGGTTGGCCAATTTGCATGCCACAGCCAGAGGACCCAGAGCCAGGGTAGCATTGCCCTGCTCGTACCAGGTCGAGTCTGTTTGCTTACAGACTGTTTCCTTTAGTCAGTCTCACCAGAGAGTAAGATCTCACAGGGTCCAAGCACACATTATGCACTCATGTCCTTCAGCCTCGGAAAGGTCTAGTCACAGCAGAGTCACAAAATCATTGAGGTTGGCAAAGATCTCTGAGACCATCAAGTCCAACTTTTGACCGATCATCACTAGCCCAGAGCACCAAGTGCCATGTCTGCTCCTTGTTTGAACACCTTCAGGGATGGTGACTGCCATCTCCTTGGGCAGCACATTCCAGTGTTTAACAACCTTTTCCATGAAGAAAAACCTTTCCATGAAGAAATGATGTCCAACGTGAGATGGAGGAGTCCCCTTTCCTTTTTTCCTTTCTTGCTGTTCATCCACTTCTCCATGCTCATCTTCATTCTGCCTTGTCTCTCCCCAGGTGAAAGGCTGGGTGGAACGATTAATGAAGACTCTGAGAGATCCATCTCTGCCTCTGCTGGAGCTTCAGGACATCATGACCAGCGTTTCCGGACGGATCCCACCCAATGTAGAGAAGTCCATCAAGAAGGAGATGGCCCAATATGCCAGCAACATCACATCGGTGCTCTGCCAGTTTCCCAGCCAACAGGTGATCAGCCACACTTCTCTAGAGGGATAAAATTTGAGTTGTGTGGAGGTTAGCTGGACCTGTGTGTTTGAACAGGGAATCTTCATGATGAAAGGTATTTGCCTGTATCACTTGAGCTTAAAGGTTTGTCTCCTTTACCTGTGCTTTACTCCTTTACACATACACACAGGGTATGTGTTCCCTGCTCAACACAGGCGGTTTAGAAACACTGTAATAGTGTCAGTGACCTTGTGGGCATTTATTTGTTTGCTTTTTGTCTGCTGCATAAGCAGCAGTGCAATTTGTAGTGCCAATGCAACCTTAAAAAGAATGATTGCAGCTAAGGGAGGCCTGGCCAGATAAGGAGATGTTGGAAGATGATCTCTCCACTATAATAATGTGTACTGATGTTGTGTAATTGTCAGGGCATTAACTTTCTTAGCAGTGCTGGAGCTCTGTTGTGTCTAGAAGTTCTCAGCTTCTCTGCTGGTTGTTGAGCCAGATGATCCCCTGTAGGACTGGGTCTGCCATGTGGTTGCTCTGTTTCAGATTGCCAATATCTTGGACAGTCATGCAGCCACCCTGAACCGCAAATCGGAGCGTGAGGTCTTCTTTATGAACACCCAGAGCATCGTGCAGCTGGTACAGAGGTGAGCCACCTCCAGGGGCTCCCTGCAAAGCCTGAGCTGCCCCACAGCTGGAGTGGCAGGGGCTGTGTGTTCACTCAGCCTCACTCAGTGCTGGTTTGACTCCTTCCCCTCCGCAGGTACCGCAGTGGGATCCGGGGCCACATGAAGGCAGTAGTGATGGATCTGCTCCGACAGTATCTGAAGGTGGAGACTCAGTTCCAGCATGGTGAGTCTCTGAGCACAGCAAGGAGCTGCTTTCTGGAAGAGCCACATTTGGTCCCAGAGGGTCCATGTGGGCCCCTCTGAGAAAGCTTACTTCAGCTTTGTGGTGAGGTTTTCAAGGGGCTGCAGTTAGATTCTGATTTGTGCAGAGGAGCTTCTGTCCCCTGTGAGCCTTCATGATGAGAGTGTTCAACAAGCAAATACAAACTCCACCCCAGAGCTCTGTTCTGCTGGTTTATCCATCATCCTTTACATCCTGTGTCATCTTATTGACAGTTTACATGTCATGGTGTGACTGGTCTCTTTTCAGGGCAGAAATGCTCCTTTTCCTGTAAATCTTCAAAAGACAAACTCCTGTATGAGATTATGCTCCTCTAAGTGAGGACAAACCCGAGAGCTCAGCCTGAGGCTGAGAGTTGGAATCGATGCCTTGCACTGCTGTGTCCAGGCACAAGATGGCAATGAAGTCCTGGCTAATTCCCAGGCTCTGGCTCTTACAGGTAGTTCAGATTCCACTCTTCTTTTGTCCTGCTCCATTACCTGCACCAGCCTAATGGTACTGCAGATCCATTTCCACTTCAATTTGCTGGCAGGAGAGGATGGTGCAAGGCTTTTGGCTGTTATTTTATTTGGGTTGTCATTTGAGTGAATGTCTGAGCTCACCATTCCTCTCTGTATTGCTCACAGAGGAGGCATTTGGGGTTGGAACTTGTTAATAAGAGTAGGATGTTTGAATTAAAATTTGCAGTAGGTGGTGGTGGGAATGTTTCCTTCCCAAAATTGATTGTGTGCACCACAGAATCATAGAATGGTCTGGATTGGAAGGGACCTTAAAGCTCATCTCGTTCCAATTCCTCTGCCATGGGCAGGGACACCTTTTACCAGCTCAGGTTGCTCCAAGCCCCATCCAACCTGTCCTGGAACACTCCCAGGGATGGAGCAGCCACAGCTGCTCTGGGCAACCTGTGCCAGTGCCTCAGCACCTCACAGGGAAGGATTTCTTCCAATATCCCATCTAACCCTCCTCTGTCATTTGAAGCCATTTCCCCTTGTCCTGTCACTCCAGACCCTTGTAAATAGTTTCTCTCCATCTTTCCTGTAGCTCCTTCAGGTACCATGCAAAGGAGATTCTCAAAAACAACATGTAGAAAACCAGACCCATCTAGTAACTTGTATTCCTTGACACAGAGGTGTGAAGACTGGAAAACAAATGTGCCTTTGTGCTTGCAGGTCACTATGACAAGTGTGTCTTCACCCTTCGGGAAGAGAACAAGAGTGACATGAACGCAGTGCTGAACTACATCTTCTCCCACGCTCAGGTCACCAAGAAGAACCTGCTGGTCACAATGCTCATTGTGAGTGTCTGGTGCTGCTTCTTGTGTGTGTGTGATGCTTTGGAAGGGACTGATTGGCAGCTCTCAGCCTTGGAGATGCAGCAGCAATGGCAGCACTGGGAACTTCCTTCCCATGCTCTTAGGGCAGGTGCACATTAACTTCAGCCCCACTCTAATGGGGGAAACTCCCAGTAAAGTACATTCCCAGGAAGGATAATTGTAAAACAATTCAGTCCTCCCTCTCCCTTTCCTTTTCCCTGTATTTTCCTTTTCCCTGTATTTTCCTTTTCCCTGTATTTTCCTTTTCCCTGTATTTTCCTTTTCCCTGTATTTTCCTTTTCCCTGTATTTTCCTTTTCCCTGTATTTTCCTTTTCCCTGTATTTTCCTTTTCCCTGTATTTTCCTTTTCCCTGTATTTTCCTTTTCCCTGTATTTTCCTTTTCCCTGTATTTTCCTTTTCCCTGTATTTTCCTTTTCCCTGTATTTTCCTTTTCCCTGTATTTTCCTTTTCCCTGTATTTTCCTTTTCCCTGTATTTTCCTTTTCCCTGTATTTTCCTTTTCCCTGTATTTTCCTTTTCCCTGTATTTTCCTTTTCCCTGTATTTTCCTTTTCCCTTTCCTTTCCTTTTCCCTGTATTTTCCTTTTCCCTGTATTTTCCTTTTCCCTGTATTTTCCTTTTCCCTGTATTTTCCTTTTCCCTTTCCTTTTCCCTGTATTTTCCTTTTCCCTCTCCCTCCCTCATACCATCTTCTGTTGCTGCCCACACCACATCCCTACTGACCATCCTCGTGGTGACTGGGAAGCAAAGGAGGTGTCCCAGCTTTGCCAGGGCTGAGTTCTCACCCTCTGCTGTCAGACACTCCCTCCCTGGCTCTCCTTTCCCCTTTCCCTCTGTGCCCCTCTCGGAGCTCTGTGATTGTAAGTAACGCTTGCCTTAAGAATCTCATTATTGGAACACGGAGCCATATTTCCTCTGAGAATTCTGGAGTAGCTTTGAGCTGGGGCTGTTCATTTCTCAAGTAATCATGCTGGCGTGATGGAGAGAGAAAATGGCAGCTGTTCTCAGCTCAGGCCTTCAATTTCCCTCAGAGTCCAGTCACTCAAGTGTGTAATTACTCGGCGGTGCCGGCGAGGCGTTAGCCTTGTCAGGGAGCTGGGCTGAGGCTTTGCTGCTGCCTGTGCCAATCCGTGCAGGCAAAGCCAGCACAGCACCAACATCCTGCTTTGTTCTGCTCTTGTCATCCTGCCTAGTGCTGGCTAAAATGGGACTGGAACTTTTGGTCAACTTTATCACCTCTGTGTGGGCCGTGTCGTGGAGGTAGAGCCACGCTGGGTCTATGTGTTGGTCATCTGAGGGAGCAAGGGGCAAAATGGGCAACACCGGGAGACCTAAAGGAGTTTCCCTTTTCCCTTCCTGTTTGGTCATTCATCCAGTTGTTTCCACTCAAGTGGAGGCCAAGATCCAAGTTTGCTAGAACTCAGGATGCTAGAGAGGTGGTGGTGCCTGTGATGGAAGAACCACTGGGTGATCTGATTGCCATTGGTGCAGTCACTGCCAACATGGTGCCAAGGCCTTGCCATGGGGTTACCCTCATGAGTGTCACGAGGACTTCTCCCCTGGAGTGGCAGTGGGGGTCGGGAGGGATGGTGTGCCTTTGGTCACTGATGTCACAGCTGGGTTCCTCTGGGTTTTGGGGCACATCACTATTTTTGGATCATTCCTCTTCCAACTCTTCATGTCTGAGGGACCTTGTGGCACCTTTGGTGGCACCATGGTGAAGGCTGTGGTGTTGTATGGGTGGCTAAGCTGTTTCTGTGAGGTGGGTTAAGTTCATCCTCCAAGGCCAACGTCATGTCCAAGTGCCTCAAAGCCTGTGTGGCTGTTATTGATGTATCCCAGGAATCCATTATTAACCAGGGGCTCCGAGGATGGTTTTACTAATAGTGTTATGCTGCCATCATTCACCTATTTAGCCAGCAGGCATTTCAGGCAGGGTGGGAACTACTTCATCCTTCATCTGCTGGTTGAAATATGCTGTGATGTGTTGTTGTATGTTCATTTTCTGCCCTTACCTGGCTGCTCTGTGCATGTCCAGGCCTTAACAGGGCATGTTACAGTGGCATGGCAGGTGTCCTGTGTCCTATTGGGTTTCTGTTCCCTGCAGCAGCATCACAACACCCAGGAATTTGTGTTTCAAATCCAACAAAGGCAGCTCTTGAATTATTCACTGTGAATTCCCACAGTGTCCTGGGCTGGGTGAACACAGAGAACTTTCTTTGGGAGCAATCACTTTGATGTTTGCTGGCCCAGGACTGGCCAGGAGGGGATGGCAGTCTGGTCAGAGTTAGGAGCTCAGATTGTTTAATCAGAGTGGTTTGAGTATGTTCTGTCTCCCTGAGAGATCTGTGTGATTGTTTCTAGAGATGCCATCACACTCTAGTTTATTTCAGGTTAAACTCCACTGAGGGAGTTGCTTTCCCTCTGTTCTAAACACTTCCATCTCTCTCTGCTGTCAGGACCAGCTCTGTGGCCGTGACCCCACCTTGACAGATGAGCTGATCAACATTCTGACAGAGCTGACCCAGCTCAGCAAGACGACCAACGCCAAGGTGGCCCTGCGAGCGCGGCAGGTAAGGGAGCACAGTCCCCACAGATCCCTGCCAGGAGCTCATCCCTTTGGGAAGTCTCTCCTGGTGTTTATGTTGATTGCTATGCAGACGTGGAGAGTAGATCCTGTGAGCAGTGCTTTGACAGCAAAGCTAATTAGCCAGTGATTAGCCATGGGGACAGGCTAAGACCGCAGTGGGTTCCCCATAGCTGTGATATTTGGAGTTGATGGATTCCTTTGTCCCTGAAGCTTCACGAAGTTTTGTCTGGGTCACACAGCAGTTAACTGGTTAAACATGGTTTGTGTGACAGGGAAATGGACAGACATGGTCAGTGTGGTTCCTGCTGGCTTTGTAACCTGACAAGCACCGGCTGCCTGGATCGTGCAGGAACAGCCAGGACATGCTCTCCGGGTTCCTCAGCTGCTGTACAATTGTGAATCAGTGTGTCCAGAGCCATTTACACAAGAACCAGATGTTCTTTGCATCTGCTACTGAATTCTCACAAAGAATGATGTTGGTCTTGCAGTTTCCTCTAGCTTATGAGTTGTGCCTTGTCAATTTTGTTCTAACCTGAAAGTAATTGGAAAAGCTCTTGATACTGTCAGTTCCAAGAGCCTGGTACAGAACTCATTTGAATGCCTTATAGCCACATGGATATTGCTGTGAGCTTCCTCTTTGGTGGGTTAGTTTAACCCTTTCTCTGTTGCCAGGAGGGGCTGAGAGGGCACAATGGTTTCACAAAGTCTGGTCACTCCTCCCACTCCGCAGTCCCCATCTCCAGCCTGGAAGTCCTTTAGCAGGAAAGCTGACACGTTGTGGATCTCCTTTTATTTCAGAGCTTGACTGTTGAACATGAACAGGGTGTTTGAAGCTGCTCAGTGACCTTTTGTTTCCTCCAGGATTGTGTTTGTGTCCTTGAACCGTTCAGTTACTGAACCTCTCAGCAACACTCTGGGGATGGTCCTGCAGTCCTCGTGTTGCTCCTTCACTTCATTTTCCCTGCAAACTGCTTCCCCTTCCTACCTCTGTTGGGCATTTATTGCCTGGCCCTGGGTGGGAGCTGTGCATGGCAGCCCCAGCGCAGAGCTCCCCACAGCTGCTGCCTGCCAGCTCTGCTTCCCAGTTAACAGCTCGGGCAACCCCCAGGACCAGCAGCTCTGCACTGCTAAATCACATGCACTGATGGAACTTGATTGAAGCTGTTCCTGTTCTCCGTGGGGAATTGCCAATAATACAAACGGAGCAGACACACAAATGATGCCTGGGAGGGGAGAGAGTTTGCAGCATCACCCAAGTGCCAGAGGATTCACAGGAGAAACCAGTTTGCTCTCCAGGGATGGAACAGGCTGGTTGTGCTTGGAGGTGCCAGCCTCCTGCTAGTGGCCCAGAGAGGCTCTTTCACTGACATTCCTTGTGTTTGTGGTTCCCAGGTTCTCATTGCTTCCCACCTGCCATCCTACGAGCTGCGGCACAACCAGGTGGAGTCCATTTTCCTGTCTGCCATCGACATGTATGGCCACCAGTTCTGCATCGAGAACCTGCAGGTATCCACCAAGCTGCTCCCCTGCTTCCCTCTTGCTTATCTTCATGTTCCTCTGTTAAATCTCACCTCTGGTCCCAAGGTCCTTGTGGCCTGTAATGGTATTGGTCTGGTTTCCAACCAGTTCTACCTTGAGAATCTGCAGGTATCCACCAAGCTGCTTTCTTTTTGCCTATCTTCATGTTTCTGTATTAAATCTCACCTCTAGTCCTTGTGGCTTTTCATTGCATTCGTTTGGTTTCCAACTTCTCCCCCTTTTTTGTTTTCATTCCTGCATCTCACGGCAGTGAGCACCTTCCTCACAGGGGACAGAAGAGAAGAGGTGCTGATCTCTCTGCTCACCAGGCAGGAGGAAATGGAGTGAAGCTGTTCCAGGAGAAGTTCAGATTGGGAATTAGGAAAAGGTTCTTCACCCAGAGGGTGGTTGGGCACTGAAACAGTTCCCCAGGGCAGTGGTCCCAGCTGGCTGTGGCTGTCCCCCTGATAGCGTTCAGGACCAGGTTGGATGGGTCTTGGAGCAATCTGGGCTGGTGGAAGGTGCCCCTGACATGGGATGGGATGAGATGAGCTTTAAGGTCCTTCCAACTCAACCCATTCCATGATTCTATAATTCTAAAAAGTTCCTAATCCTTGATGGACAACAGGAAAAGCTCAGAAATCAGAACTAGTCAGTCTTGATTTGGGATTTTTCCTGTTTTGCCTGACCCTGAAGTTCTTTTTTAAGTCCCTGCTTAATGTGATCTCTTCTAGAAACTCATTTTGTCCGAGACATCCATCTTTGATGTGCTCCCCAACTTCTTCTACCACAGTAACCAGGTGGTAAGAATGGCAGCTTTAGAGGTAAGTTTATTCCCATTGAAAAAAAAAATGAGTATTTTTAACTTTTCTGGGGGTTTTGATTTGTTTTGAGCACTGTTACCCTGCAAGATCAGGAGAGCTGCAGGTTGTGTAGAACCTGGCGTGGTTGGAGTCTGGCATTTAACAGCATTAATGTTCATGATTGACTGAGATTTTGTTCTTCTTCATGTGAAGAAGACTTAGGTGGTTGAAAGGAGGAAGTGAAGCTGCTGTCAGAGGATGGGGTCAGCCCACTCTGTGCCCCTTGTGCTGGTGGTTCTGTCCTGCCTTCCTCAAGGAATAACTTTAAATTCTGGTTGAATCACAGCAATTAGAACAAATATAGTTCTTTCTAGATGCTAATTTGGAGATATCTGTTTGGTTTTTAATACTTTTGAGGTCTCTGGTGTATTTTTTGTCTTTTTTCTCTCTTTCTGCTTCCTCAGCACAGTGAAGCTGACTGAGTTTCTCTCTCACCAGGTCTATGTCCGGAGAGCATATATTGCCTATGAGTTGAACAGTGTCCAGCACCGACAGCTGAAGGACAACACCTGCGTGGTGGAGTTCCAGTTCATGCTGCCCACCTCCCACCCCAACAGGTCAGCTCATGCCTTTGGGTGCCTGTGGAATTGGAGGGTTATGAGGGGCTCATCTGCCTTGGCAAAGAAAACTTGTGGTAGGATTAGTGAATAAAGGGAGAGCCTCAAATACACATCAGTTATTTAAGATAACTCCCTGCATTGCCCAGTTCCTTCTCCTGAGTTGGTTAAAGCCTCAGGAGCTGGGGGTTGTAGTTTGAACAGTTTAGATTATTTTAAGTATGATACAGTTTTGATGTGTTTTCTGATTTATAACTTCAGCTTGGGTGTTAACTTTCTTCTAGAGCTTCAGTTCTGGTGGAATCCTAAGCCTTCCAGAAGAGACAATTCCAGACAGATTAATCAATGAATAGGAATTGTAATAAAGAACAGTCAAACAGACTCTGTCCCCTTCCTGCCAGCCCTTTCCAGCTGTCTGTGTTGGCTCTGGCTTTGCTGGAGAAGGTGACTCCTGTCCTAGCCTGTGTTTTTGTGACAGAGCAGACAGAACGTGTGAATGTTCTCTATAGACACACTGGAGTTGGCACACTTTGGTTTTCAGTCAGAATTCTGCATTTCTCATGAGTGAAACCACAAGCATCAACTCCTGCTGCCCTGCCTAGAGCAGGGGATGGCATCTCTAGTGCATTTAAAAGAAGAAAACCAAACAAACTTGATTAGCAGAACTTTAGAGAATCCTCAAATAGTTTGGGTTGGAAGGACCTCAAAGCTCATCTCGTTCCAACCCCTGCCATGGGCAGAGTCCCTTGCAGCAGGCCAGGCTGGTTCCGCAGGCCCATGTGCTGTGTTTGTGGCTCAGGAAGGTGTCGCAGGTGCTGTGCCCTGTGCTGTGCTGTCCCTGCAGTGCCGCAGTGAGTCCCGCGGCCGCCGGGTGCCACTGTGGCTCCGCGCTGCTCCTTCCCTCTGCCCCTTCCCTCCTTTGTTTCCAAACATCCTTCTCCTCGTTTGATTTTTGGTGGGGCCCAGTCTCGCTTCATTGAGAATCCATCAGGAGCTTTTCTGAAATGGCTTTGGGAATCTGGTTTGCTGGAAATGAATGACTGTCCTCAACCAGCAGTACAACCTGCTCCGGCTCCGGACAGGACATGTGTTTGGGCTCATCTGTTTATGCGTTTCTGGGAGATTTGTAAATAATTGCATACTATTTTTAGTGCTCCTTTATAATAGTCTCTTTCCCCCTTCGTTCTTTCTGCATTTCTACTCTGCTGGCCTCGGTTACCTTTGCTGCTTGGGGATTTTTGGCCTGCCCATGCTGAGCTCTGCTCTGTTCTGTGCTTAATGGGACAAGGTCAGCTGGAAGAGAAGTGTCACCTGCCCCAGGAACACTCTTTGTCCTGAACCCTCCTCTCCCCTTGTGCTGAACAGGCCTGGGCAATGCTCTGAGCTCAGTTCTGCTCCTCAACCATCAGCACTGCTGATGGGTGACCCAAAAAGCATCGCAGTCCTTGTCCCCTTGAGGCTCAGGGACAGGTCCACCACCTGCACAGCCACCTGCAGCTCCTTTGAGGAGCACCTCCACTGCTAGTGGTGAATTTCCCTCCTGCTGCTTGATGCAGCTTCTTGCTGAAGCTCTTGTGTGGCTGTTGTGTGCCAGGACAGAGTCTCCAGGGCTGACAGTGGCACAGGTTTGAGGGTTTGAGGAGCTCTGAGGATACACCTAATGTTAAACCCAAGACACAGAAATCTCCGGACTCTGACACTGTCCTGCTTTAGTCTTCTTTGTTGTTCTTGACCATGTTCTACGTTCATCATGTGCTTTTCTGTATCTTCTGTACCATGAACTTTCAGACTGAAAGGCTAAAAATGCATTTCAAGGACAAACCCCAGAGCCAAAGTATCCCAAAATATCCCTGGAGGCTCTGGAGGGCTAAGTCCTGCTGGAGCAGGGGCAGACACCAGACAGCCCTTAGGAGAGCAGTCACTTTTGGAGCTGCTATTGTAAGGTGCCACACATTTTTCAGCACTTTGACAGCTATTTTTAAACCCTGGTCCCTTTTGTGTCAGATTTCTGTGAACCTCTGAGAGCCCAAATTTTACTGAAAATAATCCTGTAGAGAAAATGGCAAACTGATAATGGCTGAAATTCTAATGGAATGTATGGATTTATGTTTAAATTCTTTATTAGTGGCATTTAGCCCTGCAGAGCCTTTACTTAGTTGTGGCAGAGACAATCTCAGTCCATACCTTGGAGCTGCCATCAGCTGCCCACAGGAAAGCTTCATGTGGAAGCAGAGAGGGAAGAAAGACTGTTAAATCTGCTGACAAAGTCACAGAAATGCAACCTGCTCCTGGTGGGTTTTGTGGGCAGAAACTGTTTGGGAGTGATTTGCTTAAATTAATAGAAAACATCCTAATGTAAGAATCCCACTGATCCCGATGGCAAGGGCAGGAAAACAGCTCAGACTGAAAATCACAGAGGCTTTACAGATCCAAGCTCATTCCCTCTGCCCAGTGCAGGGCAGATGAGCAGTGCAGTGTCACCATCTGGCAGTAAATGGGGTCTGGGAGCCCTCTCCAAGCAGAGCTGCTGCTGAAATCCAATCTGGAGGAAGCGATCCAAGGGGATCTGCAGGATGCTGATGGCTACATGCTGCAGAGGGGACTGCAAACAACTGCTGTGTGCAGAGCCCTTGCCTTGAGATAACCTGCCTCTTTCAGCCAGCTAGAGTCCTGGGGAGAGAGATGTGAGGAAGAAATGAGCCCTGTTTGGAGCTGTGCTTTGCTTCCCTCTTGTTCAGCCTGCCCTGCTGAGATGGGAAGCTGCTGGAATATTGACTGGTGTTCAGAGGGTTCAGCTGCCTTTGTGAGGATGGCAGCCCAGGTGACAGACACTGAAAGGCCTTTCTGAGGTGTTCAGCACATGAAACAGGCCTTGCCTAATCTTAGCTTAAAATCTGTTCAAAGAAACATTGTGTGTCGAGGAGAGGGAATTATAGTGCGTTTTCAACAAAAGTGTTTTTTTTCTAATCCCCTCTCCTCTCCTGCTTTCCAACAGCCTTTCTTATGTCTGAAGCTGTAAGGTTTAAATTAAACTGGGACATTGTCTGCTGTAGCCAGCTCTTGGAGCCTGCTGCAGCTCTGTGCTGCTGCACTGCTCCTGCCAAAGCATCCCCTTCCTCCAGCTCACCTCCTTCCCCCAGCCAGGGTGCTCAGCTGCTCCCCTGACCTCTCCTTCCCCAGGAGCAGATGTGCTAGAGGATCAGGAGGGAAGAACTCAGAGGTAGATGTGTTCCCACAAAACAGATCCCTGTTTTTTTTCTCAGAGGTAGATGTGTTCCCTGTGTCAGATGACAAGGTGACTTATTGATGCTGGATGTGTCTTTATTTGGGATGGGGCAGGGATACCACAAAGGAAACTGAGGTATGAGCCAGCCTGGTTTGCTCCCTGGTGCCTCATCCATGCCCTCCCAGTCCCTCCAGGCACTGAGCCCACACCTTCCCTTTGTCCCATGTGCCACCCCCAGCTGCCACACTTGGCCTTGAGATGTCCTGAGGGATGTAGATCAGGGTGTACTGTTGGAAGGTGGAAATGAAAGAAGGTTTTGGCACTGCAGGTGAAGGCTTTAAGTTTTGATAATTGGCTTCCTTAGCTTTAAAGCAAGTTTTACTTTGGGAACCTGATAAACAGGATATCTGATAGTAGCACTCCCTACTTGCCTTTGGAGCTGGGAATGGAGACATGACAAACATGGATGTACAGCCTATAGACTTATTTGAGTTGAGTTCATTCTTGGGACTGCATCCTGCTGTCCTTGATGCTTCTGGGCTGGAATTCAAGCCTAGTCATTAGTAGCTTTGTATTTCATCATTGAACCATGTATTAGTTTGGGTAGGAAGGACCTTAGGGATCATCTAGTCCCAACCCCCTGCCATGGACAGGGACACCTTTAGACCAGGTTGCTCCAAGCCCCATCCAAGGATACTTCCATCAGTATAAATGTCTCAACTATGCTGTGCTTGGTTTTGCCCAGAATCTCCTCCCTCTGTGCTTGTGGATGTTTGTTGACACCTTCCATGGACTTCAGTGTTGCTGGTTTCAAGGCTTAAGCATGATCTCTCCTTTGCTGTCTCTTGATGTTTTATCATCTATGGGGTATTTTGATTGTTCTTTTCTGTCAGCCTCTTCCTTAGCTTAGAGGTAGAAACCATTTCAAAGGCTGAAAGCCAAATTCAATATCACTGTTTCAAACAGGTTTATAGAAGAATAAGAACCCAAAACTCTCTCACACTTAGAGCAGTGTGTAGAGATTCCTTCCTACTATCATTTTACAGTGATACAACATTTGAATTTCTGACAAAATGGTAGTGTTTTCTGTGGACTGGTGGCTAGAAGAGCCTCTTACAGCAGTGTTTGGATGCCAGGAGTGAAGCAGCTGTGCTGCTGTGGGCTCTGACCGGCTCTGGCACCCCGAGGGGATAACTCCTGGGGTATCATTAGGTAGCCTGAAGTCTTCTCCTCGTTGTGAGAGACTGTCTGGTGCTGGGAGGGAGGAGGGGAAAATGATTCCAGGACACCTGTAAATCCCTGCAGCCCCGTGCTGAGGTTTGATGTTAATTAGGCAGCAGGCAGCAGTGATGTGCTGCCATTCCCTTGGCTTGCCTGCCTTGGAAAGGGCAAAATCTTCCAGCAGAGCAGAGAAGGGCTGTGGAAGGGGCAGCAAACTGAATGGAACGGCGATAATTTTATGCAAATTGGACTTCAGTAGCAGATTCAGCTCGGCTGAATCACAGAGGGAGCAGAAGAATGAGGAAAGAAAGAGGGAGAGGAAAAACCCAATCAAAATGTGTGGTTTGAGGCATGTTTCACAGCCTTCCGCTCGGGCTCTGCTGCAGAAATGGGGAAACAGAAGAGGAATGGCACTGGTCAGAGCTGGTGGAATTGCTCTTTCTCCTGTGGTACTGCTGTTAATAACTACAAGTGGGTTATTGAGCCCAACCTCTGCTGATTCTGCTTTGCTACCTCATTTCAAGAGTTCTGCCCTGCGCTGGCGCTCGCTCCCAGGGGAGAGCTCCTGCTCTAGACACAGGAAAGGGGGGCAGAGAAGGAGGGGGCAAGGGGAGACAAATTCAGATCACCAGGAGGTGCAGGGGGAGCAGAAGGAACAGTGGTGACAGTGGAGGTGGCATCAATGTAGAGCAGATCCCTGGTGAGATCAGTCCTTGGGCAAGAAGGGCCTTTGTAGAAGGTCAGGAGAGACAGGGAGAAGTGCTGGGATGGTGTGGTGAGAAGGGTGTTCAGGAGTGTTGCCCAGGGAGGTGATGGTGGAGTCAGCATCCCTGGAAGTGTTTGAGAGGTGTCTGGATCTGATGCTGGAGGATATGGTTTAGGAGTTACAGCAGTGACAAGTTAATGGTTGGACTCAATGATCTTAAAGGTCTCCTCCAACCTGGATTCTATGGTTCTAAGGTATTTGACCCTGGGGTCAGCTCTGGGGAGGGAGGTGGCAGCAGGGAGCACCACCATCTCCAGCCACCAGGTCTCCTGTTTTCCTCCTGCCACAGTCCCTTCAGCTCCAGACAGTGGCTGGAGAGAATTCCCAGAGCAGGGCACCAGGCTCTCCTTTCCGAGGCTGGAAGGAACATTTGGTAGCTGTTTTTTCTCTCTCTGCTTTCTGAAAGTATTCCAGGGATGGCCACACAAGTGCTCCTGCCGGGGGTAGGAACTGCCAGTCCTCTCCAGACTATTTTTTCCAACCGAAGGAGGTCACATGCAGCTTTCCCACTATTTGCCAAGCTCAAAAAATAGTCCCAACCCCCTGAGGCCTCCTGGCCCCTTCAGTCCTGACCACAGGCTCTGCAGCACAGTCTCTCCTCACTGCCTCAAAGGAGGTGAAATAGTTGTGTTATTCCCCATAACAGACACGTCTGTAGGTAATTTTGTACTTTATGTATGGCTTAAGGAGATTATAGGAAGTTTTTGTGCCTCTACCAGTAATGCACACAACATCACACCTTGTGGTAATTGTGACTGTGCTGTGACCAAATAGTTTGGGACAGCACCAGGGGCAGGAAGGGTGTTTAGCAGTGTGACCATGGGGATACACTGGTCAGTAAGAGATTTTATGCCCAGTAACTTGGGGTCTTGCCTATGGTCAAGGATGTCAAGAAATATGTGGTTTCATCTCCTACACGTTCCTGCAGAGAAGGGGAAGGGGAATGTCCAGTTAGATGCTCCTCAGAGCTCTCCTTTCCATCTTCTGCTTTGCACAAGCCTTCTGTGTGCATGGATTTTTTTATTCCATTTAACCTTTACTATTGTGCATGTCAGATCACAGCAATTTTTCCTTCTTGCATGGAGCAGTACCTCATCTCATGCTCCCATGGTGGTTCCCATGGGCTGGACAGTGCTGTCCTCCTGCAGGTGTGAGAACACCCTCCTCACTCCTCCCTGCCTTGTGTGCATCCCTAAGCCCTTGTCTGCATACCAATATGTGGAGAGTTGCACTGATGTTATAGAAGAAATAGTAAATTTTTCATAAATGAGCCTTAAGTTTGTTCTTTGTGGTGTTGAATGCTGAAAGCATGAAGCATTCCAAGGTGGTGTGTGTGTGTTTGCTGTATCCCTGTGTTGTGCCTGGGCTGCTGTTTGGCCTGGATGTTTGACAGGGAGGATTTGGCTTGTTTGCCTGAACCTGTTGCGATTTCCCTGCATGATATGCTCCTTTGCTGCATCTCTGCTGTTTGCTGTTCTGTCAGGGTGTGCTGGTCTCACTGACTGAGTGTATGCAAAGGATTGAACTGGGGATGGTATGAGGTGTGATAGGAACATGGGGTACATTGCAGATCCAGAGTGTTTTCCTGGGGTGTGTTATTCCTTGCATGTTCCTGCACGGTCTGGCTCCTGCCCATGGCAGCTAAGGTGAGCACAGTCAGGCAGTGGGTGACTCCTCAGGGTCCCTGACGTGGAATTGTACCTGGTAGCTGACAAACTGGGGGTTAGTCCATGGTGAAGTTGTTGCTGGTGTGTGCATCAGCTTGATGATCATTCTTTATTGTGGCTCTCACTAACCAGTCTGTGACTAACTGTGGTTGTTTGATTACAGAGGGAACATCCCCACGCTAAACAGGTATGGTACTCCTCATCTTTTAACCTTGCAAAAGACAGACTAGAAAGAAGTAGCCTAATCCTGAATGTTTTAACCTGTTTTGTTGTGGTGCCTTTCTCTTTACTTGGGAAGCTCTCAACATAACTCTTCTTCTTCCTTCCCTTTTCCTCTCCCTTTGTCTAAAACATGTTTTCAGCTTTTCTTCACTGTTTGAGACAAAATCTTTGTATGCAGCAAGCTTTGAAATCCCATTTGCTGGGTGACTCAGCTCATCTGCAGTATGGTACAAGCAAAGTGCTGCTCCTAGGGTCGTTTGGGGATCCCCAGCTGGTGACCCTCTGCCAGGGTGTCACAGTGACCCAGACAGCTCTCCCAGCCCAACCTGTTGCTACTTTGGTTTCTCCTCAACTAGCTTAGAATTTCTCGAGGCTGTTTCACCTCCCCTCACACCATAGATGAATCTACATCTCCAACAGCTGACAGCATGTTTTGTTGTGGTTTGGATGCTAATTTCTCCTCCTGTGTCTCAGCTGAAAAGTATTTCTTGCTTTAAATAATACATGGAACATGTCTGATGTCTCTTTGTTTAGTTCTGTCCTGTGGTAGTTTGTGTGTTACTGGTAAGAAATGTACACCAAGGCATGTCCTGAGAAATGTCTCTCTTACAAAACGTGGATATTTATTACTGCTTACAAGGCTGTGTAGGGGGAAAATAGTAAAAATGGGCTTGGAAGTCTCACGGCTCTTAATCAGAGATAAGTTATGGAAACACAGAGTGACTTTAGGCATGGAGAGCTATTAATCACACTCATGATGCTTTAGACTTGTTAGCAGTATACTTAGGGCCACATCACAGTGGGTTTGGGTACATGGAAAGGAAGAAACCTTAGCCAAGCTGGTAAGGAACTGTGTCAGCAATGCTCAGCCAGGTTTTGGGTCACCATGGCTGGCCCTGGGGTTCCCCCTGTGCCACTGCCATCTCCTCCAACACAGCGTCTCTTTGCTGTGATGAATCAGTGCACTGAGTTTTTTCCCAGCTGGGGAGGACTGAAGTTAACTTGGTTAGTGTCTTCCCAAGCCCCAGGGAGCGCGCGGTCCCGTGTCGCAGAGCGCTGCCCTGGGCCAGCTCTGTGCTTGTGTCTCTTCAGAGCAAGCTGCAAGGTCTCACTGTGGTTCAGGGAGCTGTTGAACTAAGTCTCTCAGAGAACTGAGATGAGTAGCCTAGCTCAGAAATTAGCAGTGATTACTGCAGTGAAGGCAATAGCTCTAGTGGCTAGAGAGGTGTTTAGCTAGTTGTGTGCTTTGTACTCACTGGGTGAGGAACTTCTCTGCTGGCATTGACCATTTTGGGTCTTTAAAACACAAAACCCACCGAATCGTTGAGGTTGGAAAGACCTCTGAGATCATCAAGTCCAACCTGTGACTGATGTCCACCTTGTCAGCTAGACCAGAGCACTGAGTGCCATATCCAGTTGTGTCTTGAACACAAATAATAATCTTGCAAACAGTAGTGATGGCCTAAACCCCCAAATACCACAGAGTATTTCCCAGCTGACATGTTCTGCCTTGGCAGTTGAACTGTGAGAAGTCAGCAGTGCTTTAGTCCATGCAGATGTTGCTTTCTGCCAGGAGGAATGCTGATCTCCAGTGATCAGTGCTCCTGCTTTAAACACCAGTGTCGTGCTCAGTGCCTTCCTCTGAGCTTGTGGAAACGTGTCCAGCCCTTATTACATAAGGACTTGGACCTGTATGAGCATGACAGCAGCAAGTGTGGAGCTCTGCCTTCCCTACTCCTTCCTGTGGCCAACAACTTGTGCTCAGCTCCTGCCACCTTTTAGCAACCAAAACTGAGAGAATAAGTGAATAGAAGGAGCTGCAATGTCCTAGAAGTATGGATTAAATTAGCTGGAGGAGCACACTAATTTGGTCAGCAGTTAGAGCAGAAGGCACTGCACAGGGATGTATTCAGGGTGGGAATATGAGTGTAAGGCCATGGAAAATCCTGTTTCCAGCAGAGGGTTTGGGAGAGGTCACTGTACCACACTGCATTTGAGGAGTGTAAATTGCAGTATGATCATAAAAATCATGGAATCAATCAATAAGATAATGCAGCATGGTGTGCTTCAACTTAATTGGTAAAATTTACTCAATCTTTCAAGTGTCCAGGCTTAGAATTGTTGCTGTTTATCTCATATCTCACCTGTAAAGCAAAACACAGACAGGAGGAGGAGTAAGTTCAGCTTTGCATAGACAGAGTTCACCTGTCAGCTCAAGAAGCTGCTTGAGAAATACCTGTTTGAAGGGGTTAGAACATTGTTTGCTAACTCTAAGTGTTCTGTGCACTGGGACAACATCCAGGTAAGGGCATTAGTGGCACCAGAGGGTTCTGGAAGAGTCAGGTCTGTGTGCTGAGGAATCCAACAATTGTCTTGGATAACCAGCCAAGCTTCAGGTGGCCAAAGCACATGCACAAATTTGCTTCCAGTGCTGTCCTTCCCTCCCCTGTCCCTACTGACTGTGGTCTTGTTGGATTGCTGTTTAGAATGTCCTTCTCTTCCAACCTCAACCACTACGGGATGGTCCACGTCGCCAGCGTGAGCGATGTGCTGCTGGACAACTCCTTCACCCCTCCATGCCAGCGCATGGGTGGCATGGTCTCCTTCCGCACCTTCGAGGACTTCGTCAGGTGTGTGGGAAGGGCAAGCGTTGGTTGCGTGGCCAACTTCTACCTGGGCCCAAACAGAGTCAGGTTTGAACTGGGCCTGAGCTGGTTAGCAAAGCTTCTGGAGTTTCCTGTTTGGATCCTTCCTTGAGCTAACTGCAGGCAGGATCAGGATCTTGGATTTGTGCTGATTGGAGATCCATTGCAAATGTGCTGGTTTTCTCCTAATGCTCTTGTCCACACGGACGTGTGTGGGAGGAGATCATCTCTGTGCTCCCAACCTCCTGGGGTGGGCAACCCCCCCCGGCAGAGCCCTCAGCCTGCACCCACAAGGTCTCCGACACATGTTGGACAATCCTGGCCCTGCTTTGAGATGAGGAATTGCCTCCTCAGCCCTGAGTCCAGCCCTGCATGGGGAAGGATCCTTTTCCTCTCCCTCCGTGGTGTGTGGGGGTCAGGGGATGCTCCATGCCAGCAGTGAGTTGGTGACTGACTGACCCTTCCCTGGTGTGTTGCAGGATCTTTGACGAGGTGATGGGTTGTTTCTGCGACTCTCCCCCCCAGAGCCCAACGTTCCCAGAGGCTGGACATGCTTCTCTGTACGACGAGGACAAGGTATGGTGGGTTGTTCCCTCGGGGCTGCTCTCAGGCTGGGAGCAGGAGAGTGCTGAACACCATGGGAGCTGCAGGCTGGATGCTTTGTGCTAGCTGGAGAGCTGGAAGCAGGAGTTAGAGCCTTATCTCTTTCTGTATGTGCTGGTTTGCTCGTTCCACAGCAGGGGACCCAAAGCAGGTGGCTATTTTCTAAGACTATGGCTCAGTCTCTTACTCTCCATGTAAATTTAGTTTGTAGCTCTTCACATCAGCAGAATTACTAAACCCACAGCAGTGTAACGGAGACACTAGACCCACCGTTAGGTTTCCAGACCTTCTCTGTGCATCAGGGTGTGGAACTGCATCCTCAGCAGCCTTTGCCTTAAGTGTGACTTGCCTTTTCTCTGCCTCACACCCTTCCCAGCCACATAGCATTCTGATTCTTCCCTCTGTTCTCCCTCTGAGAGCTGTTTTTAGGAGGAAAAGCTGTGTGGAACCTCTCAGGTTTTGCACTGGTGTGGAGAACAGGTGCAGAGGAGGCAGGTGGTCTATAATCCATAGGGATAAACCAGTTTCCCTTAGACACAGGTAGCTGCTCCATGCTCTGTCCTGCCCCCAGCAGTGGGAATCTCTGTTGGATACAGTCTGTGTCCAGAACAGAATTTGGTGTAACTGATCCATTAATGCTGATGTGTGTGAGCACTGTAGCCTTGTTCCAGAATATCACCGTCAACCTTACATCCTCAGACTTCTCTCTTTGCATCCCACTCACCTCACCAAGATAATTTCTTGCTCATACCCTCAGAACTGGGTTCTCCAAATGAGGTTCCTGTTTGTGAACATTGTCTTCTGTGCAGTTGCAAATTTTTGAGGCTGCTTGGGCAAATTTTCCTCATGGTTTCCCTTGGTTTACACTGTTCTGTGCTGAGGTCGTTTTCCCCAGGGCATCTCTGGTTCAGAGCTGGGTTTGGGGAGTCTTTTTTGAGAATTCACAAGTTGTTGACTCTTTCTTGATGGGGACTGTGCTCTTCAACTCACAGACTGCCCGGGAGGAGCCAATCCACATCCTCAATGTGGCCATCAAAACAGACAGCGACGTGGACGATGATGGGCTGGCTGCCATGTTCAGGGAGTTCACACAGAGCAAGGTGAGTAGCCTTGGTTCTCTCTCTGGGACTGTTTGATTGTGCAGGGCACTTCTGTCTGCTTTAAGAAGACTCCGTATGTTCCTCAGGTTGGGGTTTTTTTAGTTGTTTGATTTCGAAACAGATGCAGCAGTTACATTCTCAGTTTATCCCATCTGAAACCTCCCCGTTTCTGTGCCTGGATGTAGCTGCACCTTTCTGAAGTCACCAGGTCATTGCTTGTCTGTCTAACCTAGCAGATCAGGACTTCTTCCCTTTAATTTTTGATAGGGTAAAAGACCTTTAAGGTTTTAAACACATCAGGTCCATTTTCAGTAACTGTCTCCTGATGCTCAGAAAACTGTGCTGTTCCCTTTCCCTGGTGGTAAAGCTGTTGTGTGAAAAGTGGCATTAAAATGTCCTGTGTTTCTGTATCATGATAGTCTTAATGCAATTAAAGTTTGTTGTCCTGCTGGAGCATCCACTTAGTATGATATTCCTGGCACAAGGTGGAATTGATTTGGTATGTTCTGCTGCTCCTTCCTAAGTGTGGAATAGTCCAAGATATTAGTGCCATGGGCAGCTGTGAAACAACATGGGTTGGGGACAACCTCCTTGTGTCCTCCATGGGTTGGGGACAACCTCCTTGTGTCCTCTGTGGATTGGGGACAACCTCCTTGTGTCCTCTGTGGATTGGGGACAGTCTCCTTGTGTCCTCTGTACTCGTATGTCTGTCTGCACCTGCTTTTCTGGTTGGAGAAGAGCTCAACCAGCTTGTGGATGTCCCATCAAGGACTTGGATTTGTGGTACCTGCAATGGTAATGGGAGCACTGAGGGAGCAGTTTCCACTCCCCAGTGTGGGAGGTGGGAATATTCCCTGCAGAAATCAGGGGGTTCCAAAATGGGTCTGTCATCCTTGTGGCTGCAGCAGTTCCTGTCTCTTTAAGCAGAGAAAATAATCAAATCAAAGAATTAAAACTAGTTCTCCTTTTCATCTGCTTGATCATGCTCCAGGCGTTTTATAGGAGGGGAGAAAAGGCAAAGAATAAAATACACAAAAAAAAAAATCCAAAACCACATTAAACTATCAAATAGGTTGATCCAAATTGTCCAAATAATCTTCTAGTCCCAGCATGTTGTGTGTGGTTTTTTTAATAGAAATTAGGATCATATACTTGTAAATGACTTGTGGAGGAGATTGAGGCAGTGAGTGGAAATGGAGTTTCTCCAGGTGCTGATGGCTAATCGCTCTGTAATAGCTGTGGCCTTGCTGTGAGACCCACATTATTACCATGTAATCAGAATCCTGTTGCTCTGCTGTTATTGTCTGCCACTTGTGGAATTTTAAAAGCAATAACAATTTTTGCTTTTTAAATCATGGCATTATTAAAGTTATTTTCTTCCTCTTGCCATGAATATAGTCACTGCTGCTCATTTTCAAAGGGCTTAACCTTAGTGAAACATCGCAGCCTGCACGAGGGGGTTGGTCTGTTCCTGCTCCTGCTCAGCTCTGGCTTCTCTTTGTGCTCTTTTCAATTGGAAAAAGGAACGGAAAGGGAAAAGTTTTTGAGGAAGGAGAATTCTGAGCTCCTAACCCTTCAGGGGATCCGTGGTGTGGCAGGAGCTGCAGGCAGCACTGCCCTGAAGTGGGGCTTGGAGGAAGGAGCAGCCACCATGGATATTCTCTTGTCTGTTTGGAAAGAGTAACTAACACCTGGTGTTTATCACCCTTCAAATATGGAATCATGAAATGCCAGGATGGTTTGGGTTGGAAGGAACCCCCCAAAAATCACCTCATTCCACCTGTGCCACAGGTAGGGACACCTCCCACCAGCCCATGTGGCTCCAAGCCCCATCCAACCTGGCCTGGAGCATTCCCAGGGATGGAGCAGCCACAGCTGCTCTGGGCAACCTGTGTTAGTGTCTCAGCACCTCACAGGGAAGGATTTCTTCCCAATATCCCATCTAACCCTGCTCATTGTCCCAATCCATTGCTCCTTCAAGAGGTAATCTTGGCAAATTTGCTCTGGCAAATGAACAAGGATATTTCCTGCAAGACTTGGATATGAGTCTTTGGCATTTCTGCTTAACGAGGCTCAGCTGGAGTTAGATGTGGTTGTGATTCAGCCACTTACCTGCCCAGGTGTAACAGATTTGGGGATTTATGCTCTCAGAGGATCAGCAGGTGGGAGATCCTCACTCTGAGCAGACTGAAAGGGCCCAGGAGCTCAGAGCACAGAGACATGAGGATCTGTAGAGCACAAGTTTTCAGTTCCTGGAGGACTCTGAGTTACTTTTAGCCTGTTGTGTTTCTGCTACTCCATTCCGCTGATTCTCCCTTGTTTTCCCAGAAATCTGTCCTGATCGAGCATGGGATCCGGAGGTTGACCTTCCTTGTAGCACAAAAGGTATTCTGATATCCCTCATGATGCTCAGAACTCTTTTATTTCTAACCCATAATGCCATTGGTGTATGAGTGTGGGGTTTTTTCCCAAACTAAGTGTTCTCTCTTCATGGTTTTTGTCCTCTGAAATGTGCAATGGTTTCCATGAATTTGCTTAAGAAAAATGAATTTACAATTGTAAACAATCTTGACACCTCTTGTATTCTTGACTTAATTCCGGTTTGATTTTAATCCTAATTGCTAGCTGTCTTCTGCTTTTTTTTTTCTTCCTATGTTTGTATGTTTCGTTTGTAAGGACTTCAGGAAACAGGTCAACTATGAGGTGGATCAGAGATTCCATGTAAGTAAAAAGGGCCTAGAAACACAGTGGTAATTCCTGAGTGAGGCCAGGAGACGTGGAAGAGACTCTGGGCATCTCATTGGGATCTCAGTCAGGCATTTCTTGCCAGTATTGGTGTCAGAGTTCAGTGTTTGAGTGTTTATTTTGCCATCTAAGTACAAATCCAGGTGTGGCCATTCTGGCTCTGAGGTCTCTCTGGTTCCCTGGCTGAGCTCAGGATGCCACACGAATAAAGATCCTCTGTGCTTCAGTAGTATTTTCTGTTCTCAAGTGCAATTAGCAGTGGTAGTTTGTGTTCCTTATGTAGTATGTAGTGTGCTGATTTCTTTCTGCTTCTTACTGGTCTTCGTAGAACTTAGAGGAGTAACCAAAGAGACTTGCTAAATTTCACAGTGTCTCAGTGAGGTGGAAAATGTTTGCTGCTCTTACTGCTGAGAATTACTCCTTTCCCAGGGCTTGGGCAGTGCTTTGGGCTGGTTTAGCCCTGGTCAAGGTGCCAAAGAAAGGCATAAACCACATTTTTATCCCTTGTGTATCAACTTTTCAAGCCTGGAAGTTATTAGGAGCCTTGAAAGTGCAAGAAATTTATCCTGTGCTCAACAAACCTGGTTTAGGAAACTTTGTGAAAGGTAAACTAGTTTATAAGTCAGCAAAAAATAGTATTTAAACTAACATGGGTGTCACCACTTGGGAGTTGTTGCTCATAATGTACAGATGTGTTTCAATCAAGGGCTTAGGTAGGATGTTGGACTCTATTGAGGTCTGAAGCAAAAAAAAAAATCCAGGCTTTAGAGTTAGAAAAGGAAGTTTTAGAGGACTGAATGGGTGTATGAGGAATGGAAACTCTGAGTTGATAAGTAAGTGCTGCAGGATGTGTCAGTGGTCAGAAGGGAAGCACAGAGCAGAAGGAATCCTCTCCAAGGTTTTCCTGTTGGACTCTTGAGATACTTCTGGGCCCAAGGAGGTAATGTGGTGTGTCATCCATCTGCAAAGTTTGTGCAGCACCTCTGGGATCTGCTGTGTCAGTCCTTGTTACTCTGTCCCATTCTATCCCCTTTAGCACTGGCCCAACTATTAACTTAGCCAGGGCCTGGGCTTGGGTTTGTTTTTGTTTTAATTACAGTCTATATAATTAGTTCCCAGCATGTTGAGGTAATAGAGAGTTGCTCCAGCAAGCTTCCAATTTCCTCATCTCATTAGGTTTTTAACGTGATTATTAGTATAATAATCAGCTATGATGATTTCTGTTGTAGCTTTTCGCATTCTGTGGTTTGCAGGGTGTCTTGATTGGCTAATTTAGGCAAATTATTTTGATTGTCTTGATGATGGTTGGTTGATTAGAACACAGCAGGGGGATAATTCTTCTGCCTAGGAAATAGAGCACTCTTTTGGATTTTGGTACCAGAGCACTGAGGATTTTTGTGTGTGTGCACATCTAATTACGGTGTTTGCCCACCACACTCCTCAGATGCCTTGGCAACAATTCCATTCGTGATGGAATGGGCATGGATGGTGGTGGGAGAGATTGGCAGTGTGCAGAGGACAGGTAGGAGGGATTTGGAGAGCTGAGGAGACGTGGAAGTGGTTGTTACAGTACAGTTGGTGCTCATGGGCAACCAGTGTGTTAGAGGAGCCTGAATTTTCAGGCAGGAGTTCTTGTGGCTATCTGGAAGACACACTGCAGGCAAACACAGTTGTTTTGCTCTGAGAGTCATCAGGTGAGGCTCTGGGGTCTGTTTTCTGTAGGAGGGAAGGAAGATGACTAGCTAGAATATTGCTTTCACCTTCACATCTCAGAGTTTTCCTTGGGAAGAGAGTGTTTCCAGCAGTAATGGTATGGAGAGCTGTACAGTTGTTCTGTGTCCATAAGAGTGTTGATATCATTGTTTGGCTCCCAAACATTTCCACAGTATTCTGAATCATAACACAGCTAGAAGTTTCTCACTGCTGTCTGGACAGTTTCATGTTGTTTGTTACTAATTGGCACTAAAAATCAAAAGCCTATCAAATAGCCTTAGTGAGGACAGGTTTAAGCTACCTCTGCTGTCTTCTTGAGGCTCTTCTTGAGGGTGACTTGATTTTTCCACCACCTTTGTCATGTTGAAAAAGTAGCTGGCAACAACTTCTGTCACCTCCTCTGCTGTGCTGCTGCCCCAGGTGTGGCCTGTGAGCACTCTGGGGAGATCAGTGTTTCCCTCAGGAGGACTAACATCCTTGTCTCTATTTTCAAACAGAGAGAGTTCCCAAAATTCTTCACCTTCCGTGCCCGGGATAAGGTCAGTTGTGTATTCTTATTGCTTGTCTCTGTGTGTTGGCTTTATGCTACTTTCATGTAGCTGTTCCTTGGGTGCGGGGCAGTGGTTCAGTGCTCAGAATCAGACCTAACATTCCAGTTTCTGGGAAAAACAGGTATTTGGGGAGAGGGTGAGCTTGAGAGCTTGCTGTGTTCCTAGAACCATGGAATTGCAGAATGGTTTGTTGGGAGGAACCTTAAAGCTCATCCAGTCCCACCCCCTGCCATGGGCAGGGACACCTTCCACCAGCCCAGATTGCTCCAAGCCACATCCAACCTGGCCTGGAATACTCCCAGGGATGGAGCAGCCACAGCTTCTCTGGGCAAACTGTGCCAGAGCCTCACCAACCTCAGAGGGAAGAATTTCTTCCTAATGTCCAATCTAAATCTCCTCTCTTTCCATGTGAAGCCATTCGCCCTTGTGCTATCACTCCATGCCCTTGTAGCAAGTACAAAGTCAGCTCTGAGTGCCAATGACTGTGTGAGATAGGAAATTCTGGGTTGGAAATTCCTAAGGAGCTTTATCTAGTTCTTATCCTCAGTGTGTCACCTTTTCAAGCCACTCTCCTCTTTGACCCCTTTGTGCAGTTTGAGGAGGATCGGATCTACCGGCACCTGGAGCCAGGCACTGATGAACCGCATGAGGAACTTTGACCTCACTGCCATTCCCTGTGCCAACCACAAAATGCACCTCTACCTGGGAGCAGCTAAGGTGGAGGTGGGCACAGAAGTCACAGACTACAGGTTCTTCGTCAGGGCCATCATAAGGCACTCGGACCTGGTGACCAAGGTGAGTTTGTCCCCTGTGTAAGGTCTCTTTCCAAGGCAGTGTATGAAACCTTGAGTCACTCTAGGATCCTGCAGTTGAGCTCCATCCTCTGCTTGTCTGAGTGCTGGGCTATGTGCCCTCTCTTTGCTGGTGCTGTCTCTCCAGAACCATCTGTTGGAAGTCCTGGTGTTTCTGTGCTTCAGGGAGGTTTTCAGTGGCCCAACAGGATGGTCAGAAGTCCTTGGATTTTGAGGCAATGGTGGTTTGCCCTGTTTAGTTTCAGGTTTACTCTGACCTAAATGATGGCTCAAGGCAGCCAGTGTGGAATCCAGGCCTGAGATCACTGGCTCTGTGGTGGGGATGGATCTGCTTCAGTGCTGCACATCCTGCTGTCACCGCTGTACCCTGTTCTCTCCATCACGTCCTGCACTTTTCCAAACCCTGTGTCCTTGGGTTGTGATTTGTGAGTAAAAGGTCAGTGATATGTTGGCAATATCTGGCAGGAAGCCTCCTTTGAGTACCTGCAAAACGAGGGAGAACGTTTGCTCCTGGAAGCCATGGACGAGTTGGAGGTGGCGTTCAACAACACCAACGTGCGCACGGACTGCAACCACATCTTCCTCAACTTTGTGCCTACTGTCATCATGGACCCATCCAAGGTAGGATCTCCTCCCTAGCTCTGAGCTCTCTGTTTTCCCTTGGGCTTCACTTGTCAGAGTTAAATGTCTTTTGTTCATAGAATCATGGAATGGGTTGGGTTGGAAGGACCTTAATGATCATCTCTTTCCAAGCCCCTCCATGGGCAGGGAGACCTTTGTGACCACGTTGCTCAGTGTCTGGTGAGGACAATCCTTGCTCTGTGTCCCTCAGATCGAGGAGTCCGTGCGGAGCATGGTGATGCGCTACGGGAGTCGCCTCTGGAAGCTCCGTGTGCTCCAGGCCGAGCTGAAGATCAACATCCGTTTGACACCCACAGGGAAGGCAATTCCCATTCGGCTCTTCCTGACCAACGAGTCAGGCTACTACCTGGACATCAGCCTGTACAAAGAGGTGACAGACTCCAGGACAGGACAGGTATGTCCATATGGCTCCAGGGTTGGATGAGGGGAACACATTTTCCCTGTGAAGTTCTTCTGTGGTTTGTGGTGTTTTCAGGGAATTGTGGAATCTCAGGATGGGTTGGGTTGGAAGGACCTCATCTCATCCCACCCTCTGCCATGGGTAGAGACAGCTCCCACCAGCCCAGGTTGCTCCAAGCCCCATAATCTAGTTTCAGGTCATATAGAATTGCCATTCAACTTCACCAAAGGAAGGAGAATGATAAGATAATGTTGCAGTTAGTGTGGAAATGGGATAAGTTAGGTAAAAGTCAAGTCTACTGGTTGTTTGGTACTTCCCCTCAGCCCTTTGGGCAGTTGTTTTCCTCAGAGTGCTCCAAGCATAGCAGAGAAGGAATCACTGTTGATGCTCATCGTGCAGGTCCTAATAAAACACATTATTCATTATACATTTCCCTGAGCAGATAGAGAAAATCTGTGAACTTGTCCTTTAAATTCTAAAGATATAGGGAATGACCTGGGTGTGATGATATAAAATTATGGAAGGAGCTTTTATATAATTTTTATGAAGCATAATGAGCTCTTCTGTAATGGTTGTGGCTGCTCTGGCATTGCTGCTCTCCCCAGCACAGGAATGGTGTGGTTAGCTGGAATACCTACATATGCTAAAACCCATGGAGCATGGGATGCATGGAAAATATTTAACTAGAGAAATGTTTACATCCCCCTCTGTAATCATCTCTCTGCCAAGCAGGAGGAGCAGTCAAATAAATCACTTGGGCACTGTTAATGTGGAGCACGAAGTGCTGAGTCACCTCTTCTCCCTCTCTTCTCCATTTAATTTTTCCAGCAAGCTGCTAGCTGTGGAGTCCATCCAGTCCTGAGATCCCAGCACAGATAGTGTCAGTGTGTTCTGCCTCATCTCTGCCTTTTGAGGGGAGATGAGGAAAGAAAGGAAAATTTTCATCATCTCCAGCAGCTGAGCTTAACCCTTGAGTTGGGTTAGTCACTTGAGAAGGTCACGTTTGCTCTTGATCTCTGTCCCTGGTGAGGTTTGTCACCTGAGGCTTGGGGGATGCACTTGTGTGGCTTCTGCAACTTCTCCAGTTTGAATTTGATTTCTTTTCCAGAGTATTAAACAGGTTCTAGTAAAAAATTACAGTGTTTGGAATGATCTCGATTAACTCTGAGCAGTTGGGAGGAAGATTTGTCTGACAAAGCTTGAGGGTGTGAATTTTATAGGAAACTTGGGTGACTCTTCCTCCTCACGATGCAGGTTTATGGGATGAGTTCAGGTCTGTGGATTTTTCCCTGTGTTTTCAGTGGGATGGTTTGAACTTAGAGGATTCTTTTGAAGGAATTCAAATGTTTCTGTTGTGCTGGGCAATTCCATGACTTCTGGTGGGAGAATGACCCTGATCTCTTGTTTCTCAATAGTGATGAGCAGTGATGCTCAGCGCAGACTTCTCCCATTCCCACAGAACTGGAGATTTCCAGGGATTTAAGAAGAAGTGCACTGACACATCCTACCACAGACACTGTCACACTCATTACCCTGAGCAAACATTTCTCCCATTAAAGAAGCTCCACATTTGTGGAGAATGAGGAGAGCTCCAACTGCTGTTTTTAACCTAAAAGCTAAAATAAACTTCACTGAATTTTCTCTTCAGTAATATTCTTCAATTAATTGATCCTCAATTAGACAAAATCCAGTTGAACACCTCCTAACCATGTCCCCTCTGCTAGGTGTGCCCCTGTTGAGCAGCCCTTGGGCTGTGCTGTCCCAGCAAAGTGCAGCTCCTCCCGTTTCTCCCTTGAAATGTCTTCCCTTCCGAGCCCTGCCCGGGTGGAATATATAGTACCACGGAGCATGGCAGCTGATAATTCATGGTGCTACTCTGGGAAAATCTTTTAAACTTACAATATCAAAACTTCAAGCCAAATGACATATGCAAGTCCTGACCTGGCTTGCAGGAGCAGCCGGCGGAGCCGCCGATCCCGCGCTCTGCCGCTCCATAAATAACTCCCTGCTCCTCACTGCTCCCAGCTCTCGCCATCCATCGGCACAGCACGGTGTCAGGGGAGACGCTGGGGAATGGCAGGGCATCTCAGGCACAGGTTTTTGCTGGGGATGTGGCTGTGTTCCCTCCGTGCTCCGCCAGGATGTGGCAATAAGTCAGGGATGCCAGTAATGGTCCAGCGCCGTCTCCAAAGGGCAGTAATGCATGATGGAGCACAGTGTTCCACTGCTAACGTCCTCGTGGGGAATAGAAGCAATCAGACTGGAGTATCCTGATGATTTGGGGTAAAATCTGGATGGGCTCATGTCGTGGTTTAACTCCAGCAGCAGCCAAGAACCACGCAGCCTCTCACTCACTCCCCCACCAACGGGATGGGGGAGCAAATTAGAAGGGTAAAAGCTACAAAAACTCATGGGTTGAGATAAAGACAGTTTAATAGAGAAAGCAAAAGCTGCACACACAAGCATAGCAAAACAAGGAATTAATTCACTGCTTCCCAAAGACAGGAGGTGTTTAGCCATCTCCAGGAGAGCAGGGCCCATCACACATAACGGTTCCTTGGGAAGACAGACGCCATCACTCCAGATGTCCCCCCTTCCTCCTTCTTCCTCCCACCTTATATACTGAGCATGATGTCATATGGTATGGAATATCTCTTTGGTCAGTTTGGGTCACCTGTCCCAGCTGTGTCTCCTCCCAGTCTCCCATGCACCCCCAACTTCCTTGCCAGTGTGGCAGTACGGATCGCAGCAAAGGCCTTGACTCTGTGTAAGCTCTGCTCAGCAATAACAAAAACATCTCTGCATTATCACCTCTGTGTTCAGCACAAAACCCAAACATAGCCTCATACTAGCCTCTATGAAGAAAGTTAACTCTACTTCAGCTCAAACCAGCACAGCTCAGTGTGTGGAATCAGTGGGTTAAGCACGGATTGGTTGTGTTTTGTCCTTCAGATTATGTTCCAGGCATATGGAGATAAACAGGGACCACTCCATGGGATGCTGATCAATACGCCCTATGTGACCAAAGACCTGCTGCAGTCCAAGAGATTCCAGGCCCAGAGTTTAGGGACATCATATGTCTATGACATTCCTGAGATGTTTCGGCAGGTGAGTGTACTTCAGGTGGTTGTTTGAAACTTTGGGGCCTGCACAGCACTTGGATCACTTGCCATCCTGCTTGGCAGGGGAACGAGTGCCCTGGAGTGGCTGCCAGTGGTCCCCAGGGTTTATCACCTATGGATTGAGTCTACTTTGAAAGGAATTAGGACTCTGGATACACTGCTGGTGGAGCTCTGTTAGTTAGTCAAGCAGTAGAAGGTGAAATATAAACCATCCTCTCTGTTCTGTTTCCCTGTTATCAGGCCTTCCTAGAGAGTTAGACTGTGCAGGGTTAGTAGTTCATGAAATCATGGAATGGTTTGGGTTGGAAGGAACCTTAAAATTATCCAGTCCCACTCGTTGCCATGGGCAGGCACATCTCCTACCAGCCCAGGTGGCTTCAAGCCCCATCCAGCCTGGCCTGGAACACTTCCAGGGATGGAACAGCCACAGCTGCTCTGGGAAACCTGTGCCAGTGTCTCAGCACCTCACAGGGAGGAATTCCTGCCCAATATCCAATCTAACCCTGCCCTGTGTCAGCCCAGTTCCTAGGACAGGACTCATAGCATTGAATGGTTCATGAGTTGTGGGATTTATTGTGTGTATGATTTGTTGGGTTCTAGCCTGAACCACAGAATTCAAACTCTACTACTTTGAGTGAAACAGTTTCATGGTTCACATTCCAAGGCAAGTGATATCTGTGGAATCCTGTCAGTCAGACTGGCAGGAGGGATATTTCAGAGTGTTCCTTGGGAATACTGAGTCACAGTGGAGTGGATTGAATAGAAATGTTTGTCAGTGATGTTCTGAACAAGAATTTCTGTTTTCCTCTCCAGTCTTTGATCAAGCTGTGGAATTCCATGAATGACCATGCCTACCTGCCCACAGCCCCTCTGCCCTCTGACATCCTGACCTACACAGAGTTGGTGCTGGATGACCAGGGACAGCTCGTGCACATGAACAGGCTGCCAGGAGGAAACGAGGCAAGTTGCACTTCCTTCCATGCTGCTTTTCCTTCCCCATCCTGCAGGACATTGTGGTTTGGCCTAGGTTTGTCAGTTGTAAGGAAAATTTACCAGCCAGGCCCAGGATCTCTTCATTCAGCCTTTCACAGATGAAATGTCCCTCTTGAAAATGAGACTTTTGTTTCATTAAAAATTAATGCCTTCCATGCAATGGGTATTTTAACCTCCATAGTAAGTGATGGTTCCTTTTCAAACCTGTGCCTGGGCTGGTTTTCCTTCATAATTAAAAAGTGCTCATTCAGCTGTTCCAGGTAACAGGGGTTTGTGTTAGAGCAAAATTTGTTTTACAAGACTGAATAGAAATGTTTTCATTTGCTACAAAAAAAGAAAAAAAAGGAAAACCAATTTTGTGCTTCCATTTCCACCCTTCCCACTCTGTGTGTGTAAGTTAAATCCCCCTGTAGAGCAGCATCTACTCAAGGCTTACAACGAGGTGGTGCTGAGGGTGGTGGAGTCACTCCTTGGCTCGAGGAGAAGGAGGTTGTGCTGTCCTGGTGGGACGTTCCTGGAGTGTCTTTCCATCAGCAAATGGAATGACTGGAGAGTAAAACTAACTCCTAGAAGATGTGTTGATTTTTTTGGTGGGATCAGTCAGTGAATGTTCTGGAGCCATTTCAGTCGAGCAGTTCTAAGTGGTGTTATCATTTACTATTTCTTGGTGACGTTGAAGAGCTTCAGCCTTTTCTCAAGTAGATCCCTTAAAGTTTGCAAAAGCTCTGCTCAGAAACACCAAGTGTAGTGGTGGGGGTTTTCATCACCATTTCCTGCATGGATCCTGTCAGGGGAAGGTTTGGAAAATGATGTTTGCAAATGCACCTCATCAGCACATGGAGACTGTGGGAGCACTGCGGCCTTGTCTTTGCTGGGCTGGAGCAGAAATGTTTTAACCAGTCTAATTAAACCTGGAATGAGCTATTCCCTGCATTCCTAGGGAAGGCTGAGGCTGCTGTGGAGGCTTTTGCCATCATCTTTCTCCCGCTCTCATTCAGCGTTGGAGTGGATGGTGGCTGGGGAAATAGCAAAGTCCCTCAGGGACGTCGCTCTGTTCTCGCTGAAATTACAAGCACAGAGCTGCCTGGGCATGAACATGTAGTGTTTACTCTGCCAGTATGAATACAAATAGTCTTATTATAAGAGATTCTGTACCCAAAGACCACCAAAAAAAAAATTAGGAGATTTTTTTTTAACCCTTGGTAGACTTTGTGGGGCTCAATCTGTGAAGAAATCACACAGTGGTTGTGGGTGTGTAGTGTTGGGATTGAATGCAGACTGACCTGGTGTAATCTGTCTGATTTCCTGGCCTGGAACACTCCCAGGGATGGAACAGCCACAGCTTCTCTGGGCAACCTGTGCCAGTGCCTCAGCACCTCACAGGGAGGAATTCCTGCCCAATATCCACGTGAGCACTTGTTCCCAGGTGAGAGCAGGAGATCCAAGCAGCAGCCTGAAGGACAGGGGATGTTCCAGAGGTGCTGCACACCTCCATTCCTCCCTGCTGCACTTGCTTTATCTGCCTGAGCTGACTTGAGGCTTCCATGGTTTAATTCCCTTCAGATGAGGGAACAAATTTCCTCAAGTTTCTCCTTGCAAAGCTGCTGGCTGAGGGTGGAGCAGGACGAGGCAGGATGCTGGATAAATTCAGAGCACAAACCTTTGCTGTGTGGAGGTTGTAAGTGGATCCATTCTGCTTTTTTTTTTTTTTTTTGAGAGTCACTGTGCAAAGCATCTGGGCAGAGAAACACAGCATCTTATCTGCCAGGAAGCAAAGATCCTTGGGGTAATCCATCTCTGTGGCAGTAGCTGGGAGTGTTGCATAGGAAGAGGAGACATGCCACGGGGAGCAGGAGCAAATATTAATTAGTTCTGCACTTCTTCCCTGTGATACCATGGTGAATCGGCCTCAAACTATGGCACCTTGCCTTGGCTCTCTAACCTTGGCTGAGTTTCAGGGAGAGTTTTGTCCTCAGGTGGATGTATTCAACTTGGAAAAGTCAGAAACCCAAAAACTGTGTGGGAGGAGAGATGATCCCTAAAGAAGTGAGTCCAGTGGGGAAGCTGAGGTTCCTGAGCCCAGCAGGAACTTGCTTGGTGCCCTCAGTCCAGGTTCCCACTGCTCAATGCCCCAGGCAGATGGGATCATGTTGGGATGCTATGAGCATAATTTCACAGGTGAGACTGTCCTGATAAGCTCTGGCTGCTCCCATAGGATTTCTGTAAGCAAGACTGAATGTGCCACACTAAAAAGTTGAGACCAGCTTGTAAATAATTCCCAGAGCAGCAGGTACAGGAGGGAGCTGAAGAAGATGTTTTATCAGGAGAACCAAACAGCAGTCGATAACTCCCTTCTAATTCTCCTGAGTAAAGACTGAACAGATTTTGGGACAAATAGGGTGTAATTTATTGTACAGCTGTGAGCAAATCAAGAGCTGAGCACTGAGGTGGATGCTCAGCCTGACCCTCCATAGAACAGCTATTGAAATGTCCAAAGTTTATAGGGATGGGAGAAAAAAATGTACTTCTTGTTTGCAATTTTACACCTTTAGGAAGAAAACATGAAGTTCACCCCGCAGCTTGGGACTTATCCAGGTTTATAACACAAGATTTTAACACCATTTTGTAGCAAAATACATAACTTTTCTGCCTATTTAATTTTTTTAAATAAGTGGAAGCCTTTTTTGGTTTTTTTTTTTTTCCCCCTAGTCATTGGTGTTTCTGGCTAAGAACTTCACTGGGCACGTGGGGTAGAGGTGTGTGGCTGGGAGTTTCCATGGGTGTCCTGGGAGCCTCTGAGGGGCTCCTGGCTGTGCTTAGCTGGGATGAGCACAGAGGAATGAGCAGGGCTGGAGCTCAGGAGTGTGTCCCACGTGGTGTTTCAGCCCTGCTGGTGCCATCACTGTGCTGAAGACACGACCTGGAGTGCAGTGACACTCTCTTCAAGCCCCACTGAGGATGGCTTTGTTCCCAAGATTAGCATATTAGCTGAAATCTCAGTGTGAGAAGGTAATTCCCTCAGCCCCTTGGAGAACTCAATATATTCCCTGTCAGTCTTGAGCCAGGCATTGGGATGCTTTTCTACAGCACTTCATGTATTTTGACTACAATTTACCCTGATCCTCTGGCACCAGGAATGCACCAGACACTGATAAGACCCAACTAATCTTCAAGGACAAGGAGAAAGTGTTGTAAGGAGTGCCTGCAGCAACACCCCACATCCCCCTTCGTCTCTCTCCTGCTGTCCATGGAAAATGTGTCGTTTTCCCCATTGGCACTAGATGTCACAGTTTTTCCTCCTCAGTAGCACCGGGATCAGAAATAATCCATAAGCAGAGCTTTCCTGGGTAGGTGGGGAGGTTTGGCCGGGTGGAATTCCGGCTGGCAGAGGGTTCCTGGAATGTTGCTCTGGATTGCTGGGGGCAGAAAGGTGTAGCTAATGAATTTTATACAAGCAAAGCTTAATGGTTGAACTGCATGTTCTGCTTTGTCACCTCGTGTTCCTGCACTTTATGGCAGGCACAGGGAATTAAAACGGCAGCTAGAGCTGCAGATTTCTTGGAGGGCTTTAAAATCCCCAAATCCAAGTCTTGCAAGAGCAGAGATGGAAGTGGTGGCACAGAGCTTCGTTCTGTGTTTTGATGGATATGTTTGAACACATGTATATGGACCCTGCAGTTAGGAAAGTTCATGCCCACAGGAAGGCTCCTAATGAAGGTTGTCTGTCTCTCTCTGTAACATGTCTTTATCCATCAGTAACTTCACCAGATGAAACAATTCCAGCTGAAGTTTCCAGGCCTTACACTCTGCCTGGGGAGATGTTATTTATTGTTTAGCTTGGAAAGCTTCATCAAAAATGCTTTTGCTTTGGAGAACAAGCTGGCAGCGCTGCTCACAGGGGCTAGGAATTTGATGGAGAGCTTGGTCTGGGTTCAGCATTGTGCCTTTTGCTGTCACTGTGAAGCTTCACACCTTGTGCCACAGGTGTGTGTGCAGCCAAAGCTGCTTTTGTGCTGTCTTCTATGTGGGTTTTGGGCTTTCCTTTGGGTGCTCCATGTGTCCATTGCTTCCCCTGATCATCCCACAGCCCTTTGCTTGTTTCATCCTGCCTTGCCATCCTAGGGCCATGAATTTCTTCATAGAAAATGGGCTCAGGCATTGGAAGGAACTGCCCAGGGAAGTGGTGGAGTCACCATCCCTGGAGGTGTTCAGGACACAACTGGATGGGGCACTCAGTGCTCTGGTCCAGCTGACCAGGTGGTGATGGGTCTCAGGTTGGACTTAGTGATCTCAGAGGTCTTTTCTAACCTCAGTGGTTCTGTGATTCTGTGACACCTTTCACTGAGCACTTGGTCACATCTCATCCTGGAGCTGTTCCCTCCCATTGCTCAGATCTGTGCCAACGTGCTTGGCTGTGCTGCCACGACCACACTCGGATCGCTGAGGGACACCTTTTCCAGAGCCAAGAAAAGGATGGGGAGGAATCCTGGTTTTTGGCACTCCACCCTGGTCAAGGCGTGGAGTCTGAATGCCTCTGGCAAACCATGTGCATCCTGCCCTTTTCCTGGGAGCTGGATAGCAGGAGAAGGTTCTTCCCCCAGAGGTCTTTGGGCACTGAACAGTTCCCCAGGGCAGTGGTCACAGCCCCAAACCTGCCAGAGCTCAAGGAGTGTTTGGACAACACTCTAAGGCACAGGGTGGATTGTTGGGGTGTCTGTGCAGGGAAAAGAGTTGGACTGGCTGATCCAGCTGAGACAGGAGAGATTCAGATGGGGTATTTGGAAAATTTTTGTCACTATTAGAGTGTTCAGGTGTTGGAATATATTGTCTAGGGAAGTGGTGAATTCACCATCCCTGGAGGTGTTTAAGAGCCATCTGGATCTGCCACTGGAGGTTTAGGGGTTACAGCAGTGACAGGTTAGTGGTTGGACGTGATGATCTTAAAGTTCTCCGCCAACCTTGATGCTTCTGTGAGTCTCTTGTGGGTCCCTTCCAGCTCAGGAGGTTCTGTGACTCCATGAACACAGTTCTACGCAGATGCTATCGGATGAGCTGTTCTCATTTACATCAGATTCCATGGGCTCCATTTCTCCAGGAGTTCCAGATCCTGCCAGGAAGAGCCTGAAGAGCTCCCTCTGCCCTCACTCCAGCCCCTGTTGGCTCTGGCTCTGCTCCTTCTGTGCTTCCCTGGGATCGCTTCCCTCCCATTCCCCTCGGTGCCTGTTGTCAACAGCTCCTGCTGCCACCAGCAGTCAATTTGGAACTGCATCAGTGTGTGTATTACTGTTCCCATCGATAGGGCAATTAATGTTGAAGTCAATTTTGGTGTTAATTTTAGGCCATGATTAGTGTTGACACTGTGTGTCAAACGAGCTGCGTTTACGAGCCGTTCGTTAGCGCTGCTGCTTTCCCTGGCTGCTAATGGTTGCATTAAGGCCAAGATCTAGTGGGAGAAGGTGTGTATAAAATTATATCTGGAAAACTTGGGTGTAATATATGTGTGCCTGGCGTGGCTGGGGCTATTCAGGGAGCAAATGACATCTGAGCGCTGAATCCTAATCACAGTTCGGAACATCAGAAATAATGATCACTTCTGATCGGGGCTTGTGAATAATTCATCCCCCTTTGATTTTCACGTGCTGCCCACTGATACTTTTCAAACCAAATGTGTTCCTACAGGAGAATAATGGTCCCACTTCTTATGGAAATATCGGGGCACAAATCATTTTGCCAACAGAAAAACAGTTAAATAAGACGGTTCCTGCTTTTATTTTTTTTTTCTCCCCCCTCGTCTTCGCTCCTGGGTGTGCTGGGAATTGA
>NW_008666786.1:35298-42278 GCF_000695815.1 Acanthisitta chloris | reverse complement strand
CACTTCCAACCTGGGCTGCCTCTCACAAGGAGCCTGTTGTGAAGCTGCTCCCCATCACCCAGCACTGCCTGCCAGTGCTCTTAGGTGATTAGCTCAGCCTGGCTAATTAACCTGGGAACTCTCCAGGTTTTGGCACGCTGCCGTTAACTTAAAAATCTCATTATTCCTCTTTTTTTTTTCCCCTGAAATAAAAGCCATCCTCCACTGCCCATAAATTTCAGCTGAACCTACGTTGTTCACAGCAAAAAAAAACCCACCCCAAACCCTTAGTTGTGCAAATCCCTGTGGGTTTTATTGCTGGATAAATGGCACAAAACACGCGATGAATTGGGGAGGCAACAAGACACACGAGTTAATAGTGGTGCACTTGGATTTTTCTGTTCTTAAACTGCATATGCTTGTTCCATATTTATCAGGTCTAAACTGTTTGCAGGAGTTTGTGCTCTGGCTGGATAGTTTTTCCCAGGGAGCACTGGCAAAAGGGATTTTATTGGTGTAGAGATACACAATCCTGGGTCAGGGAACTGTTCCAAGGATCTGCTACAATCTGAATTTTCGAAGTAAGAAGTGCTTTTAATTTGCCTGTTTTCTGTGCTGTCAAAAATCATCAAGCTGATGAAAGTGAGGAGAATCTCTTACCCCTTGGTGGGTGGGATGGACTGTGGGAGCAGCCCTGGGTTATCAGTGCTCCCTCAGCCCTGGAGTGGGAGCTGAGGGTGCCACGACTTGGCTCTGTTTTGGTTGTTGTGTAGGTTTCTGGCAGTTTTTTCTGTGTTTCTGTCTCCCACCTTGCTGCAGTGACAAGTATTTAGCACATGCAGACCCTGAGTCTTTCTCCTGTTGCTCAGTGCCCTGTGTTCCCCTGAGGGAGCTGGGGGGTGACCATCCCAGTCCTGGGGTGATCCTGACTGGTGGGATCAGTGTGGCTGTAAGGGAACAACCACTGAGGCAAAACCTGTCAGTGGGTGGTAATTCTGTGCTGTTTTGGAAGGAGTTGATGGGGTGTTTTAAAGAGAATGTTACCCCATTTCCCTGTGGGTTTCTGTCAGTGACTAAAGGTGCTTTCTGAGGTGATATCAGGAGGATTTGGTGAGTGCCAACCGAGGATTTTAGTTATGGGGAAGAAAAAGCCTTTCTGATAAAGACCTGAGCTGCAGCAGGTGTTGGGGTACAGATGGACATCCCTGCATCCCTCATTTGTTAGAGGCTAATCTTGGAGCCTTTAACTCTGGATTTGCGGTCTTTTTTAACTTGCTGTTTCTGATCACAAGTTGCCCACAGCTGAGAGTGAGATCAGGGACTTTTAGGGCTTTTTGCTCTTGCCTCTAGAGCAGCTGCAGTATCTCTCTGATCCAAACCTGCAGTTGGATGGGAAGATGCAGCTGTAAATCTGCAAATATTCAGAGGCAAACAAATTAATCCCTTCCAACGTATCAGGATAGCAGTGGAGGAAACCAAGACCAAGGGGAAGGTGAACTGGGACACCCTCACTCTGTTAACTTGCAGTCTCAGCCCTCGGAAGGGAGGTGTGAGGGAAGGCTCTGCCAGGAGCAGGCTGTAATATTTTTTGGATTGCTGCCTGCTTTACTTCCAATGACCCTTTGATTAATTCCTCTGCCTCTTTATTTTTTTTAATGAGCCTATTATGGCATATCTTATTGCAGATGCTGATTGGATCTCGACTGTGTATTGTGCCATTTTGATTTGGATTAAATGGCACAGATCTATCTGCTGCTTCTCCCCTCTCCCCCCTCCTGCCTCAGTTCATCATGCTCAGAATTCCGAGGCTCCACAATGAGAGTTTCAACCCTCCTGATTGCAGAGGATGTGCAATCGGCTTGAGGAATGTGTACTCAGAGCTTATGATCCTTGGGCAAGCGGAGACTGGGTGATGCATGTGGCTTTCAAGGGGCTCTGCTATTTCCATCTGTTAATGGCATTCCAGCCCGGCCAGCTCCCGGCGCGGCGGCTCGGGGATGAGGGATGCAGGGAGCACATGCTGCTGATCTCCAGGAGATGGGCCAGAAGAGATCAGCCGGTGATTCTTAAGAAGAAAAATATGCAGCAAAAAGCATGACTTACCCAGGCAGGGTTGGAAAAAAATGGCTGCAAAATTTGGAAAGGGAAAAGGGAAGAAAGGAAGGACAGGGGGAGAAATGGAGATAGCAATGAAATACAAAGGTTAGGAAACTGAGGGCAGGGTGATGAGGTTCTGGGATGATCCCTGGAGCCTAAGCAGGTGTCGTGTCCAGCAGCACATCCCTCCTAACCCTGTGAGCTCTGGCACAGCAATACACACAGCTCCCTGCCAGAGGGATGTTGGCAGGAATGTGTGTTGGACCTGTGATGCATCCCTGAGTGGGGAGAAGCAGTGTGAGTGTCCTGGGTGGGATGAGAGCAGTGAAGGATGAGCTCCAAGGAATGTGGGAAGGATCACATCCTTTCAGCTGTACTCTGCAATGTGTCAGAGCTGCTGTTATCCAAATTCCTAAGGGAAATACGCCACGTCCGGGAGAATCGGAGACTGAGAGATCGTTTCTCCAAGTAAGGTCTCTGCATGACTCCTCTCCACCACATCTTGAACCACACATTTATCTGCTGTTCTCTGGTCTTTGCTTGCAGATTGGGATGGTGGCCTGGAAGATGACTCTGAGGACCCCTGAGTATCCAGAGGGTCGGGATATCATTGTCATCGGCAACGACATCACGTACCGCATCGGCTCCTTTGGGCCTCAGGAGCATGTGCTGTTCATGAGGGCATCAGAGCTGGCTCGGACTCAGGGCATCCCTCGGATCTACGTGGCTGCCAACAGTGGGGCCAGGATTGGCTTGGCTGAGGAGATCCGGCACATGTTCCACGTGGCTTGGGAAGATCCAGATAACCCATACAAAGTAAGGAGGCACAGGAACTGGGGGAGAATCTCATTTTTACATCACCTGATTTAATAGAGGTGAGGGTGAACATCTACCAAACTGCTGTGTCCAGAGTTCTCCTTGGTGTTGGATCCGGAACACTGGAAGTGTTCAGGGTTGGATGAAACCCTGAGCAACCTGGTGTAGCGGAAGGTGTCCCTGCCCATGGCAGGGGGTTGGAATTAGATGGTCTGTCAGGTCCTTCCAACCCAAACCATTCTAGGGTATGATTTTATCATCTCCCAGGCAGCACATTGGCATCCAGAAGGAATTAGTGCTAAGTGTTGCAAACATTCCCAGCTTTTCTTGGCCTCAACTGGACTGCTGATGTTAAGAGAGGATCTAGAATCAAATTCTGCTCCCATGAAAGTTTCTTTTTGGAAGATTGAGGATGGGGAAGCGACTACAGGTGGGAACGAGATGAATGAACTGTTTTTCCCTGCAGGGATTCAAATACCTGTACCTGACTCCTCAAGACTACAAGAAAGTCAGTGCACTGAACTCTGTTCACTGTGAGCACGTGGAGGAAAATGGAGAGTCCAGGTAGGAATGGGAAGCTTCCTGTTCATCCTGGGGTGATACATGGCACATCCTTGTCCTCAGCTAGGGCATCATTTGGAATCCAGGTGTGTGGAAAGCCAAAGCTGTGTGTGGTCAGGGAATGGAACAGGAGAGTTAAAGGCTGTGTTTCCTGTAATCAGCCTTCTCCTTGCATCCTGTGGGAATGACAGAACACTTTTCACGGGCATTGCTCTCCCTCTTGCAGTGCTGCACACGTGGGAGTATTCCATGGTGCTGCAGGATGAGCCCATGCACAGTTCCTGGCCAGGTTTTATGCACATTCCTCCTTGGAACCTTAATGAAATTTAGTCACTTTTCATTTTCTTCGTAGCAAACTGATTCAGCAGATCACTGGACCTTGTGACTCAAAGGCTGTGTGTGTCTCCCTCAGGTACAAGATAACGGATATTATCGGGAAGGAAGACGGACTTGGCGTGGAGAACCTCCGAGGATGTGGCATGATTGCTGGAGAGTCATCTTTAGCCTATGAAAGTGTTATCACCATCAGCTTGGTAATCCCCTACTGCTTCTATTCTTCAAATGCATTGTCTGTCTCAGCTAAAAATTCTGCAGTGATATCCCAGTGATACATCTGGGATCAGCCTTCTGGTTGATGGAAATGAGCTCCTGTAGGCTTGGAGCAATGCTCCTGGCACCAGTACAGGGTTGGGGCCCTTGCAGGCTCAATTTAAAACACTTCAGTCATTTGGCTTCATGTTTGCTGAAAGTTACTGCTTTTCACTGGTTTAAGCAAAACACACGTGTGTTCAGATCCTGTGTTTGACCAGAGGATCTGGAGGTTTGCAGTGAGAGGAGATTTGGTGGCCTCGTCGCACAAACACACCTGGTTTTGTCTGGGTGGTTGAACGATGTGGGGCTCTGTGGTAAGACAGAAATCAGTGTTATTGCCTTTCCTTCTCTTCCTTTTCTAAGGTGACGTGTCGGGCGATCGGGATTGGGGCTTACGTCGTTCGCCTGGGCCAGAGGACCATCCAGGTGGAGAACTCCCACATCATCCTCACTGGCTGTGGAGCCCTCAACAAAGTAAGTCTTTGCATTTCAGTCCTCAGAGCTCTGTGAATGGAGATGGAATGGAATGCTGGAATGGGTTGGGTTGGGAGGGACCTCGAACATCATCTAGTTCAACCTCCTGCCATGGCTGATGAGAGAGGTAGAGCAGCCCATTGCTCAGGCTGTGTCTTCTCCCACCCACTGAGTGCTGTGAGAGAGACAACAGGGTTGTTCCCTCTGTCTTGAAGTCTATGGTTCCAAACACGTGGGCCAGAATCACCTGAACTTCCAGCCATCCACAGCACTGTGCTAATACTGGGGCGCACTGAAGCCTGAGGAGTGTGTGGATGGTGATTTTCCAGGGCTCAGCCCTGCTGGAAATCTCAGCTATGGGGACAGGAAGAGTAACTGGGGCTGTTAAAAAGAAAACTTACTGTTTCACTCCTAAGGTGGCTCTTCTTTTTCCCCTCCAGAGGCAGATTTTCTCCCTTGCTGCCCCAAACCCATTAATCCCACAGCCTCCAGCTCCCTGCCCACTCCTCTCCCATCCCTCTCCCTGAGGACTTTGTTTTCATGGGAGTTGGGTTGTGGTGTGAGTGCCCTTCCCCATCGAGCAGCTTTGTTCCCAGGCACTCTGAGCACCTGGGGTGGTTGTGCTCGTGGCAAGCTGTGCTTCCAGGAGTGCCTGCCTGACAATGGGAGATAAAAGGAAAATAGGCTCTCGTTGCATTATTCCCCGGAATAAAGGGGCTCTGCAGAAAATGAAGCATTGATCCTATCAACTCTAGGCTGCAGCACCCTCAGTTAGATCTCTTACACACATCACACACGCCTGCATCAATGGGAGGAAAAGAGGCATTTGAAGCTCCAGCCTTTGGAAAGGGATTGAGTCAGTTTAGTGCTTGCTGGAGTGCAGTAAGTTCCTGGTTCCAGCTGTCACTTGCTGGGCATCGAGGCCCTGCAGAGTTTCCCAGATGGCAGGGCCAGGCTGTTCCTTCCACTTTCTCCTCTTCTTTCCAGGTTTATCTGGAGTCAACGATTGTTTGCATAGGACTAGATTAATCTCACGGAATTTTAGGCACTTAAAAATTAGGGATTGAGTCTAAATTAAGCTCCTGACATCTGCCAGCAGGCATAGGCAGAAAGAGGTGTTTTCTAGGGGTGACTAATCCCATTCCAGGAATTTCAGTGAGCTGAGTAATCCCATGTGTCCTTTCCTCTCCTCTCTGCTCTCTGGAAAGGTGTGTTTATGTCAGCTCTGAGCTTCTACCTGCCTAAATGCCAAGTGAAACCTATTGCATCCTATCCAGCTGTCCCACAAACCCAGCAGTGTGGACCTGTCCTTGGGAATCCCCACTTACTCCTGGCTGTGTGAGATGTGTGTGCTGCTTCCTGTGATCTTCGTTTCCCAGTCCCTGCAGTTCTGGTCGAAGGGATCCAGCTGTGCTGGTGGGAACTCCCAGGTCCCCACAAGCTGGCAGGGCCTTGAGGAGAGATCATGGGAAATAAATGGGAACTGCCACCTTGAGCTGTTCCCAGTTAGGTGACAGAGCTCTGGGACTTGTCCATACTGACTCCCAGAGGGTGCTGGACAAAGCTCACGTGTGTTCTCATGGCTGCTCACACATCCTCAAAATGTCTCCTGTCTGCCAGTGGAAAACGTGCAGTGCAAAGATGTTTCTGCAGCAGTGGAGACAATTGTGCTTTGGGAGAGCGAGCAGGGTTTCCAGGAAGGTGTTCCCTTTTTCTCCCTGGGAAATGCTGGATTCTGCCTGATTTACAGGGGAGCAGAGGGGCACAGTGACAAGCATTACGTGCCAGCAGATCCTGCACTGGTTGTGTTCATTATCATTATGTAAAACCAGCCTGAGGGTTTAGGTGTAGAGGGAAAGGTCCAGCTGCCAGAGCCAGAGGGTAACCTATAACTTAGACGATGAGCTCAAGGTCAGCATCATTTTGAGCCGAAGCTAATGTTTGGTTTGGGGGCTGAGTTGTCACGTGTGGCTGTTCCTGTGTCGGTGTCACTGCTGTGAGTGCACATCCCACCAGGCATGTTTTGGGATTCTCCAGCCCCACTGAGCTGTGCAGGGTTCCCTCTGATGAAGCTGTCTTTGTTTGTAGTCCACAGCGACAGGCTGGGCAAGGACCTGGGGGAGAGGTGTGATGCTGCTCGGAGGGGACAGTGCCCTGGGCTGGGGCTGCGTGTACCAAACCCCTTTTGTGTCTCCACTGCTTTCAGCAGGGGGTGGCGAGGTGGGAATGACATTTCCTGGCTGTGGGTGAGCTGTGCCGAGCCCACTGACCCCCCTGCAAATTGAAATAATGATAATGCTCGTCTCCTGACTGCATCAAAGTATCAGCACATCAAAAGCCAGGAGGCATGAAATGCAAATGATAAAGTGAAAGCAGATGGATTGTGCATGATCGCCTGATGCCCAATGAATTTTAAAAGCTGCTGGTTCACATGGGGAGAGAGAGAGAGGGGCTGAAATAAA
>NW_008666786.1:26012-35223 GCF_000695815.1 Acanthisitta chloris | reverse complement strand
GCGCCCAGCCACTCCATCTCCCTCCCTCCCTCCCCTCTCTTTCTCTCCCTCTCCCTCCCCGGCGCTGTCTGCCTCGCACACGTCTCGGGTCATGTCGCTGCAGCTCCGGTGGAAATAATAAGATATAAACCACGAGGTTGTTATTTGCATAGAAATAGCATGGAGCCCCAGGCAGCATGGGAGAAGGACACAGAGATCATTTGTCTAAAATTTTAATGAAAACTTTTGCTGAGGCAGAGATTTTTTTTTTTAGGTTTTTTTTTTTGTAACTTCCCTTGCCGCCTCCTTTTTCCACCCCCAAACCTTCCTCCTCCCTCACCCCCTTCCATCATCACAACCCAAAGTGCTCTGCACCAACACCTGCATTTCCATGGGTCTTCTTCCCAATGGAAGTAAAACCAGAGCCCAGAACTCCCCATCCCTTCAGTCATTCCATGCTTCAAGCTGCCAGGGCTACATTCCATGTCACTCCTCCCAAGGATGTTCCCAAGTCTGTCACTGACCTATTTTAATCAGTTTGCTCCTCCTTGTCTTTTGTGCTTCAAAGAAATCCTCCCTTTGAGCTGTTGTGTTAATGGGAACAAATAGTGGCTTTCACTCACGTTTTCCCTGCAGAGATGTTCTAGGATTTTCCTAAGGGTTTAGCTGGATTTTCAGGAACTGGATGCACAACAGTTGGTTATGTAGACGTTCAGCCTGGTGTCTTGAAGAGTTCATTCTGTGAGTGGTGATCCAGTGCTGTCCCACACACTGCACTGCACAGTGGGACATCTAAAGTGGTTGTTCCTTCTGGAGGTGATGGAAGTTTTGACCCATCAGACTATTCTGTTTTCTTTCCCTCCTCTTTAACTTTATTTTCCCCCAAACCCTGACTTGCTTGAGTGATGCATTAGGCCCTCACCCTGTGCTGGCCCCACGCTTGGTCAAAGAACATCCAAGAGTGCCAAGCATGAACTGGACAAATCCCACCTGCCAGGGGTCTGTCCATGCAGGGGAAGAGGTAGTGAGGATGAGGAGTCAGGAAGCACTGAAGCATTGAACATTCAAAGCACAGTTCAGCACTTTCCCAGCCTGCAGTCAGTCTCCTGCCTGGTTGTGGAGTGACATTTTTGTGTGGAATGGGTCACAAAGATCTAAAAGTTCTGTGCTTGGTCTGAAAACTTCAGTTCATTGGTGTCTGCAATGTGTTTTGAGGTCATCAGATGGAAAGTACCTGTGTGTGTTGGCAGGGCAGGTCACCCCATCCTCAGGGTTTCTTTCCGTGGAATTTTTTCCTTCAGGATGGTCTTAATTTAATGATGTATCTCCTCGTGTAACCTGTGCTAGACCCGAAAGAGCTCAGGAGCCAATTTTCCAGACTAGCAATGCGTTGTTTGTGGTACTTGGGGTGGGTTGGGGTTATTTTAGGGGGAGAGAACACTTCTGAAGAGCAGCCTTGAGAGGCTGTCTGTGAGAGGAACTGATGAGTGCTGTGTAGATACCTCAGTCTGCTCAGCCTGGGCCCAGCACTGGTCCAGTGCCCTTTCCTGAACACACCTTTCGTGGCTGCAGGCACTGCATCATCAGATCAGATCATCAGAGGTGCCATCCCCTGTCGGCACAGCTTAGTGCAGGTGTCAATCACGTGAGGGTGGACAGGTCCCCCAGGACTTGTTGATACAACAGACCATAATTGCTGTGAGATCGTTTTGACAATCTGCATGTAAAGCCCAACAACCCTTTGCATGAGACCAGGAGGGAATATCTCTGTTTTAAATTCAGTGCTGAATTGTGCCGACTGTCCAAGCAGAACTGGGATCAGTGGGGTTGGTTTGAGGGCATTTATGGAATCACAGACTCAGGGAATGGTTTGGGTTGGAAGGGAACTTAAAAACCATCTAGTTCCAACCCCCTCCATGGGCAGGGACACCTTCCACTGGCCCAGGCTGCTCCAAGCCCCATCCAACCTGGTCTTGAACACTTCCAGGGATGATGGGACAGCCATGGCTTCTCCAGTTTCATTGGTGTGGATTTGGAGTGGGATTGCAGGTGAGCTGAGGAGGAGGAGCAGCAGATCAGGTGGTGGTGATCCCCAGCAGGGTGAGACAGGTTTATTTTGGGGCACCTCAGCCAACCTGGCTCACTGGTGCTGGTGGCTGCTCAGTGTCTCCTGACCTGGTGGCTGCAGGTTGTGGCTCAGGGAAGCTGCCAGAACTTTTTTGGTGCTCTGGGACTCATGTAAGAGACAAGAGGTCAGGGCTGGGAGGAACACTGTGCTCAGGGTGCTGTGCCCATGTGAGAGGTGTCTGGGCAGGTCTGAGGCTCGCTGGAGGAGCTCAGGTGAGGAACAGGAGGCTCTCACAGGCTCTAAGAGTGATTGCCAACAGTAATATTTACCCTTCAATTTCACAATCTGGAAAAATAAATAAAAGGCCCTGTGAGACTGATGCTCTTTGGGGTTTGTACTGTGGAAAGCTCTTTTTTGCCTTGAGATTCAAGTCAGGGATAGCTCAGTATCTGCTCAAGATGACTCCAGTCTTGGGATTAGATCAAAGCAATCATGTGAGAGCAATCATGTGAGTTAGAACAGCAAGTGCCAGCCCTGTCATTCAAAGAAGCATTATAATTATTAATGCATGATATGAATCTTTCTGTAGTGGCACAGCAAGACTATTAGGGAGATACGTATGGGTGGAGGGTGTTGGAGAATGCTAATCAAAGAGGGGTAGGAAATGTCAACCAGGAATTGACACTCAGCAGCGTTAGCCATCGCTCGGTTCCTCGCGTGGAGCTCCCCAGGGTTCCCCACTCTGGGCTCTGCTGGGGGAAAGCAGGAGGGGATGGGGTGCCCTGCCCTGGGGGTTGTGGTGGGTGATGTGGTGAGCCCAAGGATGGTGGTGTGGGGTAGAGGTTGGTGTCTGCAGCTCTCAGAACTGACACAGGACTGTTACGCTAGGCCCTTGGAAATAGTCTCTCTCCATCTCTTTTTGTCAGCTCTTTCAGGCCCTGGAAGGCCACAGTTAGGTCAGCCTTGAAGCCTTCTCTTCTCCAGGCTGAACAATCCCAGTTCTCTCAGCCAAACACCCAATTCTCTCAGCCTAGATCAGTCTCAGTTCAGCAATATTTGGCAGTAGGAGCAGAGCAGAATTCATTTCTTCTCCTGCCAGTGAGAGGCTGTAGCTGCTGGGGGGTCTGGTTGGTGACACAAAGGCTGTTGCTTTGTGGAGGGAAGTGGATGGATGGAAGCAGGATGGATGCCTGGACTTCAGACAAGTGCAAATAAACAACCACCACCCTCCATTTCTACATTTGCTTTTTAATTGCCTTTCTCTAAGTGCTGATATTTGTGTATTGTTCCCATTAGAGGCAATTTACGTTCCAGGCATGGCATTATCAGTCCCCTGATGTTTGCTTAGGCAAGAAAGTCTAATAGATTTCTGTTGACTTTTTTTATTCTCCCTCCTTCTATCGTTTTTAATATGGATCTGATCAGTTTATCTCTGTGGATGGAGCTGTGTGTATATTTACTCCTGCTAGGGAGGAGTTTAGCATCGTGGCCCATATTCTGCCTGTCCAAATCTCTTCCCAGGGAAACTCCTGTGTATTCTAAACCCTATAGATATAAATATTTAATGCAACCAGGAATGTATCCCAGTTCCTGGTGATCCTGCATGGTAAGTTATTACCGGAACGTTAACTCTGGTCCCTAATGTTCCACTGGAGCTGAGCTTTTCAAACATATCCCAGAATAACTGGTCCTGAGCACTCCTTTTGGGGTGTCACCAGGAGGAGGATATTGGGGTGACCTGCCTGGGGATCTTTGCTATAGTGAATTGTGAAGAAATTACCTGTGATTGTGGACACGTGATGGGAACTGCAGGAAGAACATTGGAGAATTGTCACATTTCTCATGGTCAAGCCTAAACCCACACTGAGAAGTGAACAGTTTCAGTGTCCTGGTGAAAGAGGTCCCTGAGCTGCAGCCTGGAGGGCTCTGGCTAACAGGTTCTCTTGGGGTCCAGAAGGTGACCCAAAGAATGACCAAACCAAGAGCTTTAAGTTGGAGACAACCATGACTTTGGTTTATAGGGCTCATGCCCAGCTGAGGGAACCCCTGCCTGAGACAGGAGGATTTATGGGTGTTTGCACCATGCAGAGCAGGGGCTGTAATTTTAGTTTGCAAAGTGTATTGAGGCCTTTTGATTTACCACTGACTGATGGAGTGACCTTGAGCAAAACACGTCGTCTCCCTACACCAGGAGAGGAGAGCTGGGCAGGAGAGTTCTGACAAGGCATTTTTCATTGGGAAATGCCAGTTCACTGCAGCTGGAGCTCTTCAGGCACAAGGATCAGTCTGGATGAGTTTCTCATTTGGAATTTTGGGGGTGAAATGAAAAGTTGTTTGGTTTTTATTTCCTGACCGACTTCTCATCCCCAATTAATTTAGACTTCTGATATCTACAACAAATATTTCAGAGGTCAGAAATAACCATCTGGGCCCTGTCTCGTATCAGTTCAGGTCTCCAGATTGCAAAATTTTCCTGTTTCCATCCAGAAATTTTCCAAAATCCTCATCTCTTATCACAGGCATTTCTGCCAATAATGTGTGATGCTGCAAACAGAGGGAATGTCTGTCTTTCTTTCTCCTGTGTCTGCCCAGCTCTGGAGCTCAGCTCCCTCTCTCTCCATCAGGAGCTTTGGGATCTCCAGTGTGTAGAAGGGAGCTGCAGTTCCATGTCCACCTGGATTCCTCTTCCCCTGCTCCCTCCGAGTTGAAGTGCAATTGCTTTTTCCCCTTCCCCCTCTGATCTCACCAAATTAAAGCAGGAAAAGACTCCACCAGCACAACCTGCCTGTGGATTTGCAGTCAGGAGCCATCCCCAATAACCATCAGGCTGTCAGCTCCCCCCAGCTCCCCCCACCTCCCACCTCCCCCATCACTCACCAAAGGGAAAAAAGAGCTGGAGCCACAGCTTGAAATATATCATGCAATAGTGTATCATGAATTTCTTGTGAATCACATTGGTGAAGCAGGTTTATTTATTTCTGAGACTCTAAATCAATACAAAGTAGGTCTCTTAGTTCTGAAGCTGGGATGGAGTGGGAAAAAATGAGCCCATTGTACTCTTAAAACTTTGGGGAAAGGAGATGACAGCTATATAATTCCATTTACCAGGCACTAGGGGCTTTAATGTGAAGGTGACAGGGAGCTCTTTGTGCATTTAGAGCACCATATCTTCTAAATAAAATATCTGTAGACTTGATAGTGGAGTAGAGCTCTGACTTTAATAATCTCCAAGCATTAGACCGAGCCAATCTGTTCCCAAGCCAGAAGGGTCTCCCACCGAACGCTCGTAAATTAGGAGTGCAGGATGCTTGGATTCAGGGATCAGGGATGCAACAAGGGCCCTGTGTCTCGGGCAGAGAGGGGCTGGCTGTGCCCACACTGCCACACAGAGGGCAGTGGATTGGGGAGAGTCTGTGCTGGAGCATCCTACCCCAGCTTGGCTCTCCTCTTCCCTGCTGCTCTGCCCATAGTGACACATCCGTGCAGGGGAAGAGTGGGAATGAGCACTGAGATCTGCTGAGGCTTCACTGAGCATAATAGCAGTGAGGTTTGGAGCTCCTGCTTTGTGTTCCTGTGTTTTTCCTGATGACACGTTCATTCCCAGCGTTTTGACCTGTCTGTGAAAAGTAGGCTGTTTGTAGGATGTGCCTCTTCAGCTTCCTGGCAGGGAATGTGAGTTGTGGGATGGGAATGGCAATTATTGGAATTATTCTGATAAAAACTGGCACTTGTATTTGATGCAAACACGTGATCTGCTCAGAATGGTAACAGCACTGATGTTACATAGTGATCCCTCTGCTGTCCTGGTGTCAGATCTCTCATCTGCTCTGGTCTAGTTGACAAGGGCCACACGTTGGACCCAGTGATCTCAGAGGTCTTTTCCAACCTCAGTGATTCTGGGAACAGGCTGTGCATGGAAGTGGTGGAGTCACCATCCCTGGAAGTGTTCAAAAACCATGTGCATGTGGCAGTTGAGGGACATGGTTTAGTGGTGAATGTGGTGGTGGTCTAAGCTGACAGTTGGACTTGAGATCTTTTCCAACCCTAATGATTCTGTGATTGTCGGGAAAATGGGATGTGTTCTTGCAATCATGAGCTGAGCTTGAGCACAGGCAGTGCTAACACCAGCATTGCCCACTACAGTGTCCCATCCTGGGCAGAGACAGGGGCAGGAGGACCTGTTAGCTGTGCTGCTTTCCATGCTCTCAGAAGGTTTGTCCACAGGAGCCTCAGCTTGGGACTTCTCCAGCAGATCCTCATTTACCCTTGGAGATTTGCTTGAGGAAACATTTATACAGCAATATGCATTGCAGCATTTAAGATTGTTAATTGGAGATTGAATTACTTGTCAGCCTTTAAAAATGGAGTGCCCTGAGGTCAGAGTGAGGGGTTGGCAGCGCCGAGGGGATGAGCTATCACACTCATTTTTCCCCAGGCTCAGTGTCTCTGAGCTGCCCCTTCCATGCCCCTCAGCCTCTGCCTCCTGAGCCAGCTGACAGCTCTGGGTGTGGAACAAGCTGGCAGGAGCTCAGCAAGGAGAAGATGGAAGAGCACATGCATGGAAGCAGCTTGGGGGACTAGAATCCCTGGAAAACATCATTTTGTGGCCTTCCAGTACTCAGGAGCCTACAAGAGAGATGGACTTTTTGACAGGACGAGGGGGGATGGTTTCACACTGCCAGAGGGAGGGTTAGATGGGATATTGGAAGAAATCCTTCCCTGTGAGGTGCTGAGGCACTGGCACAGGTTGCCCAGAGCAGCTGTGGCTGCTCCATCCCTGGAAGTGTTCCAGGCCAGGCTGGATGGGACTCGGAGCATCCTGGGCTGGTGGAAGGTGCCCATGGTAGGGAGGTGGGGCTGGATAATCTTGAAGTTGCCTCCCAACCCAAACCATCTTGGAAGGTGCCCATGGTAGGGAGGTGGGACTGGATAATCTTTAAGTTGCCTCCCAACCCAAACCATCCTGGGATTGTGATCCTCGTGCCCCCCATGAGTGCCCAGTGCCTTCCCTGGGGACAGAGCAGCTCCCTCTGCGTTTGGGCTGTGCTGGGTCAGGGCTGACTGGGAGCTCCCATGTGCCCATTCCTGCACATCCACATCACACAAACACCAGAGCAAACACTGCTGAGTGCAGCTTTCCCCTGCAGCTGGCCCTGCTGACAGCCCTGCCAGGTGAATCCAGGCTGGCTCAGCCCTGCAGCAGGATCACACGTGCACAATGCTCAGCACTTCACCGGAATGGCTGGAGCACTCGGGAGAAGGAGCTGCATATTTATCTTGATCTCCAAAAAGGGATTTAAGGGCGAGAGCAGGCTGTATATTAGGCTGTTTCATTGCCTGTCAGCAGTGCTAAACCTGAGCTGTCTACAGTGTCTCCAGATAAGCAGTAGCAGAGGCCCATTTTGCATGTACATACGTTTGCATTAGTTCAGAGATGGGGAGTTTAAATCCTCTTTATTTTTATTTTCCTCTGTGGAAGGCATTTAGCTAGGTTTGTGCCTGGCATCTGGAGGACTAGCTTTGCTTTTCCTTCAGCCTGAAGCTGTGCTGCTGTCTTTTGTCCCATGGCACTTCTTTTGTTAGGGGAAGGTGAAAGGTTTGAGCTCGGAAGGGAAACCCAGGAAAATCCTTGTGCCAAACCACTGTGCTTACATTGCATTCTAAATTTTGGGGGGTGACTTCTGTGCCTTTCTGTACAAAACCCTTGAGTGACATCTGCTCCTCTCTCCCCAAACCGAGCCGTGCTGGGTGTTTGGTGGGGGAGGTTGTGCTGTTTGTGTGTGTTCAGGGGGATTTTTAAGACACAAATGAAGCAGGTGTGTAATGTCCTCTGTCTGTTGGAGAGACTCAACCCATAAAAATAACAAACGGCATGTATTTGCTAGAATGTCAAAGTTATGAGTTTATTTTGTAATGATGTGCTCCTGCCTTCATGAGGTAAACTGGCCGTGGCAGAGGTGTTATTAGTAATATGGAGGCAGCAGAGCAGAAAGCTGAGTGACCGAGAGATCAGTGTATCAGTCAGGGAGAGGGCAAATGGGAAGAGACAGCAGGAGAATGAGAAAAGAGCTGCAGTGCCCGGGCTGAGATTAGAGATGGAGCTGTGCAAGAGAATGAGGAGCCCAGCAGGCACAGCCCTCTCCTGGCCAGCCCCTCTGAGGAGCTGCTGGGCCTTTGTCTTTGCTGTACACCTCTGGTTTTTCCTCCAGTTAAAGGCCTATCCTGCCAGTTGTCTGGCAGCAGTTTGACCCTGCAGGTTTGGTCACCTCAGCTCTGTTGCTGCCTGGGGAAGGACAACTTATATAACTGCCCTTTGCCTCAGTTTCCCCACTTGTATTGTTCCTCTTGGGGACTGAAGAATCACAGGATGGTTTGGGTTGCGAGGGAACTTAAAGATCTTGTTCCACCCTCTGCCCTGGGCAGGGACACCTTCCACCAGCCCAGGTGGCTCCAAGCCCCATCCAACCTGGCCTGGAACATTTCCAGAGATGGAGCTTCCCTGAGCAACCTGTGCCAGTGCCTCAGCACCCTCACAGGGAGGAGTTTCTTCCCAGTATCCAATCTAACCCTGCCCTCTGTTCACTAGAGATCACAACACTCTCAAATCACCAGGGATCACTGTTCACGAGCTTTTACCTGCACACAGGGCTTGGGAAGGTCTGTTGTGAGTGGTTTGCTCCATCCTTTGGTGCCAAAGTGTTCCTGATGTGCCACAACGATGGGTTTGTGTGTATCTCCTCAGCCAACACCTCCTTATCACATCCTATCGCTGATGTTTTTCCTGGTTTTCTTTCCCAAGGTGCTTGGACGGGAAGTTTACACCTCCAACAACCAGCTGGGAGGGATCCAGATCATGCACAACAATGGGGTGACACATGGCACAGTCTGTGATGACTTTGAAGGAGTCTACACCATTCTGCAGTGGCTTTCCTACATGCCAAAGGTAATTCCTGTTGGCAGGCTTCGGGGAGATGGAGGCACTCTGTATCCAGGGATTTTTCCCCTGTGGTTTTATGGTGTCCAGCAAAAAGGTTTGGGCTGGTGAGTGAGGCTTTTGAGCAGTATAGAATTAAGGAAATGAAGTAGTTTTTGTCTTGAAGTGCTGCAGGAATGTGGGACAGCCTGGGCACCTTCACATCATTCACCTGGCTGTGCCCACAGGTC
>NW_008666786.1:20313-25986 GCF_000695815.1 Acanthisitta chloris | reverse complement strand
AAACACCTCCAAAAATTCCCTCCCAGGCAGTAATTTGTAGGAGTTGATGTATATGTGTGAGCTGCTCTGCAGCCAGGAGGGGAGCAAGAGAACATGCAGGTGACCTTCCTGCAGGAAAGGGCCTGGAATGAGGCAGATGGCCTGGTCACCTCTCCCAGATTGGATTGCAGCCCTTTGCTGATGCTGGCCATGCCTGCAGTTCAAGAGCAAATCAAGTGCAGTGTGTGCCAGAGGATGTCAAAGGAGGGATTGAGACAGGGTGGAGCCCCTTGGAGGCCTCTTCAGGCTTTGCCAAGGCTCTGGGGTCCAACCAGTCTCAGGGGTGTCCTCAAAAGAGGGCTCTGACCACCTCCTTCAGAGCTGTGGTTTGGGGCGAAGCCACCCAGAAGAATCACCTCAATGTTTTCCTTTTTCCCTTAGAATATACACAGCCCTGTTCCCATCCTCAAAGCCAAGGATCCTATAGACAGAACCATCGACTTCCTTCCCACCAAGGCTCCCTACGATCCTCGCTGGATGTTGGCTGGACGTCCCAACCCAAGTACGTGGTGGCCACAATGTGCACTAGCTCTGCTTGTTTTGAGGCTGTTTGCCAAGGCTTTATGTCTCCACACCAGATCTGGTTCAGAGTTTATAAAATAATTAGTTTTGAACAGTTTGAATGTAAGAGCTAAGTGTTTTAAATAAGGATATTTATGCATAACAGCTAAAAATAGGAGGTGAATTCCAAGTGCTTGAGGACACCTACAATTGATACTTTTATAGAGTTGCTTAGAATAGTTAGTTTTATGTTTTTTTAACAATTTGGAGGAAAGTCCATGCACAAAGGGTCTGGGTGCTAAGGGAATCACAGCATTGCAGATCCTGGGGAATTTCTGCCTGGCAGCACTGCAGAGCACTGGACTCCACTGGGGTGTGCAGCCTGGGTAGGAAGCAAACAGGGTGACCATTGCTCCTGCTGTTATTAATGAGTTTTTGGGGCTAAAATGAGATTGGTGATAAACTAAGTTTTCTGGTTTTGGCTAATATTTTTTCCTCATCTCTCAAGTAATTCATCCAAGTGTCTGAGCGCAGCTAGCGCTGCCTCCCAATCGAGTGACTTCAGATTTTAATTTAGTGGAAGCGTTAAGGAAAGCAGATGATTCCCTGTGATAAGTTAAAGCAGATATCTCCTAGGTGAAAAGTTAAAGCCATTTATTAGAGGAGATATTGCCGTGATATTCTTCAAACTGACGCCCGACACGAGGGCAGAATCTAAACGATCAGCTTTGGGCTCGCGATAGAGAGATAGCTCTGAAATGGATGGTCACATTTTACAGTGGGGCCACAGAGGCAAGGAATGTAGAACACAGTAATTACAAGTTTGGGCTTGATAAAACACTCTCCATCCTGGTTAAGTCAGCAGAGGTTAGCGTGCTTGGATCTCCACTTTTTAATTGGTTTTGGACTGGGGTTTGCAGAAGCAGAGGAGCTTGTTCAGCCTGGAGTTCCTCGGGAGCTGTGTGCCAAGGGGTGAAGCTGGCAGGGATTTGGGGAGATTGTTTCTGTGGGTTATGGTTTTGCTGAGCTCCCCAAAGCCTCAGTGCAAAGCAGGTGCCCCCAGAGAGCTGCGATTGAGTTCTGAAATGAAGCATTCGTGGTTAGTTCCTGGAGTTCTCCAGCATTCCTTCCTTAAAGGAAAGATTAGGCAGAATCAAGAGGGGGGAAAAAAAAGTAAAATAAGTTTTCAAATAGAAATGGGTGTTTTGAAAAACATCTTTAATGTCTTTACTGCCTTTTGACAAATGTTTGGAGTGGTGGAAAAAGCAGAGTTGTTTGTTTAAGAGCACGGGAAGTCCCTGTGCTGCCCAAACCCATCGTTTAACCACAAATGATGCTTTGGCTGATAAATCACTGTCTTTATGCAGAGTAGCAAATGCAGTAAGACGTGGTGGCTGAAGGCAGACAAATGCTCAGCTGTCTAATGTTCCCCTGTATCGTCATCCATTTACAGTTAAACAAATAAGGAGGCAGTGCCACATCCTCCAGTTGGCATTTTTAAGCAAGTTTCAGTTGCTGCTTTGATCTTCTCTTTTCTTACTTCCCTCCCTGATTCCTGCTCTGACATTCCCCTCTTTTCCCTTCCCTTTAGACCAGAAAGGGCAGTGGCTGAGTGGATTCTTTGACAATGGTTCCTTCCTGGAGATCATGCAGCCCTGGGCACAGACAGTTGTGGTGGGGAGAGCAAGGTAAGTTCTAAGAGGTGTTTGGAGGAATCAAGTTTTGCTTATGCTTTGCATTTTCCTAGGACACAACATCCTATAGTTATTTCTCTCTATATATGTATATCTTTAAGGTCCCTTCCAACCCAAACCCTTCCATGATTCTATAATCCCATGATTTAAAGGCTTTCAGGCTGAGCAATGTGCCAGGGGGTGGAATCAATGATTTGGCAAAGCTCAAAGCTCTCTGTCCAGGCCCATGCTCAGCTTCACTTGCAGTTCCTTTCTTCTGACAAATTCCAAGTGGCCCTGGACTCTCACCCAGCAGGGATATATAACACAAATGAAACAGGCTCCTTTCAAAAGCAGTGGCACTTTGAAAAAAAACAACAAATATGAATGTATTCTTCTGGGATTGTTACTGTAAGTGCTGCCAAAACTCATCTCTGGTATGTATGTTTGGAGTACGTGTGCTGTTGGCTGTAAATTGTCTTTTATTATTCTATGGCAACTTGTCCAGGGACACACTATAAAACAAGATGTAGCATCTTCTTGTAGCCTGATAAAATTTATATGAAGTATTATGGAAAACAGAAGTTGTTTTGAGCTGTTTTCAAGTTCAATAAATAACTGTAATACTTGGATAAAGATGTTCTTTATTAGGTCACATGGGCCCTAACACAGAAGTTATAAGTTACCGATTTAAGACGGCTTCTGCAATTACAGGGTTCCTGCAGCCTCTTAATCATGGGCAATGGGAATATTTCCAGCCCCCCAGTGCTCGTGGGCCTTGTCTCTTTGCTGCCTGGATGTGTGTCATGCAGCCTGGGGTGGCTGAGGAGGGAGTGTGGGCTCTGCTGGGACTCTGTCCTGGGAGCTCGGTCGGCACCGCCAGCGCAACGGCTCTCGTGTGCAGGAGTGGTTGGCTGTGTGGGAAGCAGAGCTGAGTGTCTGCACTCTCTGCCCACCCCTCTGTCCCTGCACCCTTCCCACCTGGCACTCAGGGGAGGAGAGATGGAAAACCCCAAAGCTTTTACCCATTGTTGACCCCAACCTCTCGGGAGAGGCAGTTTTTGTGAGCGGTGGAGGATCAAGGGTGGGTGAGACATCAGCATTGTTAGGTGTGCAGCCTGTGGCTGTGTTTCATCAGCTGGTGGGGCATATGAGAGCAGAGCTTGGGAAGCCTTGGAGCTTGGTGTTTGTTTATGGCTTTGGAGGGACCTTAGAGCCCTGAAGGGGCTGTGAGAGAGATGCAGAGGAGCTTTGGACGAGGGCTGGGCAAGGATGGATCTCTCTTGGGCATTTTGGTGCAAATTGGAGTAAATCTTTGGTTGTGTAAGAGTAGAAATAGGGGGTTTGATTTGTCTCCCGTGTCTCCAGGCTGGGAGGAATACCTGTAGGAGTAGTTGCTGCAGAAACCAGAACAGTGGAGCTCAGCGCTGATCCTGCAAACCTGGACTCGGAGGCCAAGGTAGGTGGATCGTGTGCTCTGTTCCTTGTTTGTCCTCTGCAAATGTCTCTGTGGAAAGGGCACTTGTCTGGATGGGATTTTTCCCCCAAGTGTGGGACAAATGTGCAGCCATTCCCTGGTGTGGTGGGAGCATCTGGACCCTTGTGTTGGCCATTCCTACAGGAGACACATTCCCCAGCAGTTTTGCTTCCTATAGGACTCAGGTGAGGTGCAGGGACTAGGGCCCAGGAGATGTGGCAAGCAAAAATCCTTTCCCCGTTCTCTTGCTGTGACTGGAGAGTTCATGGTCTTTCTGCTCTGACATTTTGCTTTTGTCCTGCCTGATTTCCCAGCTCTGGTCCTGCATCGTATCTTTGGGGTTTTCTCCTTTCCATGTCCTTTTCTCAGTCTTCTCCTTCCCCTCCTCACAGCAGTCATAGTGTCAGGCTTCCCACACCATCTCTGGCCTAGATCAGTGGGAACACTCCTGTTGATGTTGGTGACACACATTTCATCATAGAATGATTTGGGTTCGAGGGAACCTTAAAGCTCATCCAGTTCCAACCCCAGCCATGGGCAGAGACACCTTCCACTAGCCCAAGTTGCTCAGAGCTCCATCCAACCTGACCTTGAAGAGATGATGACCCCAAAGAGATGATGCAGGGCCAAAGCTGTGAGACCAGACAGGAGAGAAACAAAATGTCAGAGCAGAAAGACCATGAAACACTCTGGTCACAGTGAGAGAACAGGGAAATGATTCCTGCATTGCACGTGCTGCTTTCCTCATTGTTCATCCACAGCAAAGCTCCTGCTGGATCCAATTCTGTGCCTTTGTGCCAACACTTACATTACTGTGTTTCAAGGCTTAACATCTGGGTTTTTTTCCCATCAGATCATCCAGCAGGCTGGGCAGGTGTGGTTCCCTGACTCTGCCTTTAAGACTGCTGAGGCTATCAAGGTCTTCAACAGAGAAGGACTGCCCCTGATGGTCTTTGCTAATTGGAGAGGCTTCTCGGGTGGAATGAAAGGTAACCAGCAGTTTGGATCCTCTTTGGTGCTGTCCTGGATAGATTTTTGTCTGGACTGCTCAGGGCATCACAGTGTTATGTGTAGTGAACTTTGGGAAGTGCCAAAGATTAGGACATCCTACCTGGATGTGGCAGTTGACAAACACAGCAGAGAAGTCCCAGGTGCACTGACATGGTGGAAGCTCCTGCTCTGGAAGGGCTCACAGGGTGACAGAGGCTGTTGGGCTCTGCTGTCTCTTTGCAAGGCACAGAGCAAAGCCTTGGAGTTTGCAGAGGCAAATATGAGAGGTGGCAAAGATGGCAAAATTCTTTACTCTGGAAAATACCTGTTACCTTTCAGAGTGGATTCTGCTCCATGTGCTGCTGCTGCAGTCCCTGCATAACTTGCTTTCCCCCTTCATGACTTGCTTTCCCAACCACACATCCTACTGGGAAGTTGTTGATGTAATTTTACTTTATTTATTTACCTTACTCAGTCCTTAAACATTATTTTGCCTGAGAATATCATGAGATACTTTGCCTGTGCCCTTTGCTGGGCTCCTCAGAAACTGTTTAGCTTTGGAGTTGGGACTAGAAACCCAAGGTGGATCAAGCAGCACAAGGATGTGAATACTTATGTTCCATCTCTTCCAGCTGGGAAGAGGAGGAGGAGGAGGGAGGGACAGAGCCATTGCAGTTTGCACCTTGCTCCATGTGTTTTTCTGCCTCTTGTTTGCTGTCTTCTGACACTCTCTCCATCCCTTGGGGAGTTGTTTGCAGTTTTGGTTTCAGTGCTGGCTGGGGATTATGCAGGGAGGAAAAATAAACAATTATGCCACCCCTCAGTGCACACAAACACACTGCTAGGAGCCGACTGCACTGTGGGTAAAATGACTCCAAAATTGTGTGTAATGAGTAGGAAAAGATTAGAGACAGCTCTTGCTATGCTGAAAATTGACATTAGTGGAGGGGGAGGTAAAAAAAAAAAAAAAAAAAAGGGAAAAAATTTCTCCCC
>NW_008666786.1:13347-20256 GCF_000695815.1 Acanthisitta chloris | reverse complement strand
AATTCCTGCAGGAAAATAAATAAATAAAGCCATAAATCACGGCGGCTCGCGGTGCCGGTGCCTTCCCCGACGAGCTCTCCCCGTGGCCAGGAGGCTATTCAGCATAATGCAAAATTAAATTATAAAGAACTGGCTGGAATATTTAGCTGGAGGAACCATTTGGCAGGGCTTTCTGTGGGCGAACCGGCAGTGACCCACGACGGGGAGACATCAAGCGTGAAATTCACTGGAAATTAGCACCAGGGTCTGGGGCTGGTTTGATCACATGCAAATCCCCAGGACATTAAACCACGCGCCACAGGGTCACTCTCGGCTGGGGTTTCATGTTTTACTTATTATTTTTGCCTGGGACAGGTTATAAATAACAATATTTAAAAAAAAAACCCCAACAAACCCCAGCGGCGCTCGGCGGAACGAAAAGGCTGTTTGAGATCTCGGATTCCCCGAGTGCTGTTTGTGTGCTGTGGGTTTAGGAGGGGCACGAGGTGTCAGAGCCAATATTGCCTGGTGTTTGCCTTCAGGTCTCAGCTGATAATCCAGCCAAGCTGAGGAGATCTTGTTCCAGCCTCAGGCTCAGGGCGCTGTGCCCGATGTGAGGGAGGTTCTGTGCCCACCGCGATGTGCCAACGGGTGATGGCAGCTCCAGCAGGGCTGGGGCTGTCTGGGGTGGGCACTGGGAGCTCTGCCTGTCCTTCTGCCACAGCTCTTCTGGAACTACCACCACCAGTTCTGCTGGAGCAGGTGCAGAGCAGAGCAACGAGGCTGGTGAAGGGACTGGAGCACAAGTGCCATGAGGAGAGGCTGAGGGAGCTGGGGGTGTTCAGCCTGGAGAAGAGGAGGCTCAGGGGAGACCTTCTCACCCTCTGCAACTCCCTGACAGGAGGTTGGAGTCAGGTGGGGGTTGGTCTCTGCTCCCAGGCAACCAGCAGCAGGACAAGAGGGCACAGACTCAAGCTCTGCCAGGGGAGGGGTAGGTTGGAGATTAGGAAGAGATTTTTCTACAGAGAGGGTGCTCAGGCATTGGAATGTGCTGCCCAGGGAGGTGGTGGATTCCCCATCCCTGGAGGTTTTCAAGCTGAGACTGGATGTGGCACTTAGTGCCGTGGTCTAGTAACCACGGTAGGGTTGGACTCGATGATCTTGGAGGTCTTTTCCAACCTGGTTGGTTCCATGATTCTATGATATATTAGCACCACACTGAGTGATCTCTCCGTTTCCCTTCCAAGGTCATTGTCCAAGTCCCCAGGAAAAGGAATTTCATGTTACTTAAGAGATATCAAATGCTGACAAAGAGGAGAACAATTTATTCCCTCTAATTGGGAATAAACATAAATCCTGGCAGAGACATTGGGGACTGGGAACCAAACAAAACTCCCAACCTTCCCCTTCGTCCTGAGCAAAGAAAGAGACTCAAAAGGGGTGACAAATTTATTACTAATTATACAATTATTTTATTATGTAGTGCTAGTAATAAACCACTTGAAGTACTTTCAGCTAATTCTAGTGTTAAGAAAATAATTGCTCGATTCAAATTATTTTACCAGAATTAATTCTTGACTAGACATTTTTTACTAGAGCTACATAATAAAATAATTGTGTAATTAGCAATGCATTTTTCACTCCTGCCATGGGTATATATTTTACTCAGGTGAAGTGCAGGAAAGAGCAGCACTACTGGTTTGAACAGGAGCAGAGAAACTGGGGACACTTGATGCTTTCCCAGAGCTCCAAATCTCCTTCAGGATTACCAGGTGGCACTGGGAAATGATTAGGGAAGTCTTTCTGTGCCAGGTCCCTCCAGGATCAGCCTTTTGGAGCTATTGAAGGGGAGAAGCTCTCCAAATTGTCTTCACTTTGAGTGCAACTCAAAGAGTGTCTGTTTTTAAGAGGTGAAATATAAGTAGAGGTGGTAAAGATCACAAAAATCCCCCAAAGATAAGCAGAAACACCTGCCAGTGGTGCCCAGGCTGATCACCAGAACACACAACCTCTCTGCTTCACCTTAGTGAGGTGTTTGAGAGTGAAACCACGAAACATTTGCCATGTAACATCTGCCCCTTCTTGGCAGTTTTGCTGCATTTTCCACTGTCATGAAGGCAAACAGAATTACACGTAGCTGCTGCAGGTGGTAGGAGATGCCAAGTCCCAGTGGTGCTCATTGCTCCACACTCGAGTGCCTTGGTAGGACAAAGGCTTTATAAACCCTCAGGACTGGAACTGACACACTTAGTACGTTTGAAACAAACCCCAAACACCTCCATCATCATCATCATGCCACCAAGAGCACCAGGAGCTTTTTAAGAGCAGGATGTTCCCACAATTCCTCTGGGAAAGAACAGTTGGAGAGACAATTTTACAAGAGCATGGAGAGACAGGACAAGGGGAATGGCTTCAAATGGAAAAAGAGCAGGGTCAGGTGGGATATTGGGAAGGAATTCTTCCCTGTGAGGTGCTGAGGCACTGGCACAGGTTGTCCAGAGAAGCTGTGGCTGCTCCATCCCTGGGAGTGTTCCAGGCTAGGTTGGATGGGGTTTGGAGCCACCTGGACTGGTGGGAGGTGTCCCTGCCCATGGCAGGGGGTGGAACATGAGCTTTAAGGTGCTTCCAGTCCAAACCATTTCATGATTCTATGATCCTTCCTCAGTCCCTCTTGCCCAGCTCCAGATAACGACAGTTGGCATTGTAGCAGGAGTGGGAAGAGCTGAATAATGATGTTTTCCCTCCGCTGTGAGCAAGCATGGCAGGGCTGGAGCACCAACATGCTGTGATTTCAGGCCTTGTGTCCTTTCTCCACAGACATGTATGACCAAGTGCTCAAGTTTGGTGCCTACATTGTGGACGGCCTGAGGGAGTATCGCCAGCCTATCCTCATCTACATCCCCCCCAACGGGGAGCTGCGTGGCGGGTCCTGGGTGGTCATCGACCCCACCATCAACCCACGGCACATGGAGATGTACGCGGACCGCGAGAGCAGGTACCAGCTCCCTCCTGCCCACGGGCCCTGCTCGAGGCATGGGTGGGTGGGATGCTCACAGCCTGTTCCTGAGGGGCTGCACACCTCCAGGTGTGCCCCACCTCAGGCCTGGGGTGTGTTTTTGGCATGGGTCAATCAAAGTTGACCCAACACAACTTACTGTGTTGTCTCCCTCGCACACTCTCCAGCTGATATTGACCCATTCCATTTTGTGTTTGCCCTGCTCTGATGACCTGAAGGTGCCTTTGTTTTCTCTTTCCCCTCTCTGCTCAGAGGAGGGATCCTGGAGCCCGAGGGGACGGTGGAGATCCGATTCCGCCGGAAGGACCTGGTGAAGACGATGCGGCGAGTGGACCCAGTGTACATCCACCTGGCCGAGCGCCTCGGTACGTCAGCTGCTGCCTAACTAACCTGGTAGAGACCTCAGAAAGGAGCACTCAGGCATCTGATCACACTCATGCTCATTTTAGGTAGTTGTCTCACTTGGGAAGACACCAGATGAGAGCAGCTGTGTGTGGGAGATCTTCACGTGCATTCAGCACATCCAGAGTGTCTGATGTGTTGGGTTTGCGCTGATTTCCTTTTGTAATTCTATTCTATTGCCTGGATCTCACCACAGACCCTTCCTACAGGTGCTTGAGTCCAGTTTCCACCCCAGCAATTGCTCAGCTCAATTTGACCTCATAGGCCAAACCTTCAGCTCCAGCAGCTAAGCATTTGGTGGGAGGCATTTTGGGCTGTTGCTGGCCGCCTGAGGTGGTTTGCAGTGCTGATATCTGTGTGCTCCTCAGGTTCAAGGAAATCAGGAATGCTCTCCATCTCCTGTGACCAGGAGTGGTGTGCAGAGCTCAGAGCTGGCACAGCACACATCATGTTGTTGCTGTGCCTCCTGGCCCAGATGATCCCAGCCCAAAATACAGAGTGTTCAGCAAAGCACACTTAATATCAGATATGTCCTCTCTCAGGGGAATAGGCTCTTTAAATAGTTCTTTACTAGCTCTTCCTGTAAGAGCATAATCTTACAGAGCCTCCTTTTACCTCCAAAATTGACTACATTTTAGTGGTGGGAGAAGCGAGCGACGTTGGGTATGGTTTGAATTTATAAAGCCTTTTGGGATCCTTCAGGAGGAAAAGCGTTCTGCAAATGACTGATAAATCCTGGCTAGTGCTGCAGTTACATGGTATTATTTGGCTTCTTTTTAATTTATGGCTGGGCAACAATTTATATACAGAACAGCCCTCGTGCTGCACCTCGGGAAGGGAAGGGTCACAGTGAGGGTGATGGGATCAGGGCAAGGCAGGTTTTCCCCGTGGCTTCCAGTGCATCGAGGCGTTGTCTCTGTTTTAGTGATGGTACTTTGTGTTGTCTCCCTGTGCTGATTGCTTGCTGGGTAAGAAGCAGGGTGGGTTTGGCAAAGCAGCATGAGCAGCAGTTTGATCTGAGGTTTATCCAAGTTCTGGTCTTGCTCGTTTATGTTGGGTGTTACTGTGTGAGGGAGGACAGGGATAGCCCTGTGGGTGGACCCACCTGCAGTGCTGCCTCCAGCTCTGGGTCCAGCACAGGGAGGTCATGGAGCAAGTCCACAGAAGGATATCAAGTCAGTAAGAGGGATGGAGCACCTCTACTGTGAGTAAAGGCTGAGAGGATTGGGTTTGTTCAGCCTGGAAAAGACAAGGAGGATGGAAAAGACAAGGAAGATGTAGAGAGACTATTTACAAGATCCTGGAGTGGCAGGACAAGAGGGAATGGCTTCCCACTGAAAGTGAGTAGATTTAGCTTGGATATTAGGAGGAAATTCCTCTCTGTGAGGTGCTGAGGCACTGGCACAGGTTGCCCAGAGCAGCTGTGGCTGCTCCATCCCTGGAAATGTCCCAGGCCAGGCTGGATGGGGCTTGGAGCAACGTGGGCTGGTGGAAGGTGTCCCATGGCAGAATGGTAGAACTGGATGGTCTTTAAGGTCCCTTCTAACACAAACCATTTTGGGATTCTATGCCTTAAACCCCAGTTTTAGTGTTTGCCATTGCAGCAAAGAGGTTCTTTTCACAAAACCTCACGTTTGGCCTCTGTCAGACCTGACGAGGTCCTTTAAGGAGCAAAGGGACAATGTGACTCCCCCAAGTCGTGGGGACACAGCACAGGATCCCAACCAAAGCTCCTGAAGGTGTTCCACAGCTGTCCCTCCTGCAGGTGTCTGTCCACACCTCCGTGTCCAGCTCGGGGGAGCGCGAGGCCGTGGGAGGGAGGAATCAGATGTGTGCTCAGCGAAGGCAAAGTGCTGAGCAGTCAGCTCAGAGTCTGCAGATAAATGGCCCTGCACAGCAGCACTGCTGCTGGGAGCATTTCCCTTCACCTCCCCAAAAAACCCAACCTGCTGCCTCCCAACAGAGCCCGTGGCTCTGTGTGGAGCCATTCTGGGCTGCAAATCCTGAGGTGATGGAGGACAGGGGAGCAGAGCATCATCCTTACTCACTGTCCTGATTCACTCCTGTGCACTGCTGCATGGTTCAGCACCTGTGTGGGCACAGGACACCTGCAGAGCACCCTTGAATCTCACCGGAGGGACCTGAACAGCATCACTGCAAAGGGGATGAGAAGAGTTTCTGCCAGGAGCCTGTTCAGGGCTTTTTCCTCCTCTTCCTCTACAGGGTAATTACTCCCAGCAAACTCCATAGACTTTAATTAAAATGACTGCAACAAGAGAGCAAGTCACTTACAACTGTACATAGGGAGAGCTCTAAAAGCTTCAGTCACTGATAAGCATCTCCCCGAGATGGATCGTAATTGCTCCCAGCATCGGGTGATCATTGCTGTTGTTTTGCTGATAATTCCATGCCGGAGCAGGAAAAGCTAAGATTGCAGGACACACTGAATTGCATAATTTTTTTTTCTTTTCTTTTTTTTCTTTTCTTTTTTTTTTTTTTTTTTTTTTGCTGGTTTTCTTTCTGGCCAATTTAAAATTTGTCAAAGTCGGTCTTCTTCTGGATCACTGCCCTTTGATATTTCGCGCACTCCATTTGCCACAAACAAGCCGCAGGGCCGCGGTTCATGCTGACTCCAGCAGAAGCAGAGAAAGCTCCATTTATCTTACACTGCCTGCTGAATTCTTACTCATTAGCTGGGGGTTCACTGCCTCTCTTTAACCCCTGAGTGGCTGTCATCCCTCCCTGGAGCTGGGGGAAGGAGATGCTCTTGCTGGAGAGAGGTGGGAGCCGCGGTGGGAGACGTTGGGGTTGGACGTGGCAGTTGGGGAGTGGGAGAGCAGGGAAGGCTGGCAGATATTGAATCATTTGACATAAATCTGTTCATTATCAATTCTCCAGCACCGTTGCTGTAATGTTTATTAGCCTCGTGGTTTATTAAAGTGTCACTCAGAGTTGGGATCTTAGAGCTGGCGCAGAGCAAAGGGCAGGGAGGGAGAGGATGGACCTGATCCTGCCCCAGAGCAGTGCAGGGAGAGCAGGGGTCACCTAGAAAGGCAGAAAGGAGACAGCAAGCCTCAGGCCTGAGGTAAAAACACAGAGATTCCACGTATTTATTTATTACAATTAGACTAAGAGGTGTAGGAGTGGGATGAAAATCAGCGTTGTCCTTCTGCTTCCAGGCAGGTTAGGGGTCAGAGGCACAGGGGGCAAAAATTGGGTGGAATGGGAATGAAAGGAGGGGCAGAATGGCCCCAGTTAGAGCAAAGTTGGATATTGCATTTCCATGTCTAAACACAGAGATTCCACGTATTTATTTATTACAATTAGACTAAGAGGTGTAGGAGTGGGATGAAAATCAGCGTTGTCCTTCTGCTTCCAGGCAGGTTAGGGGTCAGAGGCACAGGGGGCAAAAATTGGGTGGAATGGGAATGAAAGGAGGGGCAGAATGGCCCCAGTTAGAGCAAAGTTGGATATTGCATTTCCATGTCTCTCCTAGCAGGTGCTCGTAGGGA
>NW_008666786.1:9706-13310 GCF_000695815.1 Acanthisitta chloris | reverse complement strand
GATATCCTCCTGGCTGGTCCTGTGGAGGGTTGCTCTTGTGCTGGAATGCATCTCTGACTGATTCCCCTGTGCCCAGGCAGTGTGTGCTGCTGCCTCCTGGCCTGGCTCACACTGTGCCTGGCTAAAGAATGTGCAAAACTGGCCTGAAATTCCAAATAACAAGTGAACACTCAAGCACTGAGCACTCAACTCCAGCAGAGCAGTTCCTCTCTGAAAAAAGAAACATTTTGGGATGCACGGCCAGAGCTGGCCCTGCCTGGCCCACCTGGTGAGGACTTTGTTGTGGCTGGGGACATCCAGCCTTGTTCCTTAGGGGCCAAAATCTTCCATCCTGTGCCTCGTTCCCAGCTCTAGCTTGGGCAGTCAGATCACACTCTGAATCTGGTCATTCTGGTCTGTGGCTGTGTGTTAGCTCAGTGCTGTGAGTAATCCAAATGCCTGTTGTTTTCTTCAGCAACAGCTAAGAGAAATGCTGCTGCTGTTGTTCCATCTCTCGTGGAGTGTTGGACAAACAAGGGTTGTAGCTTTGTTTTCAGGTGCTGCTGCAGTTCAGTTGGTGTCAGTTCACCATCACAAGGCTCAGAGAGTCACAACTGCTTTCTGTCAGCTCCTCATGGGATTGGCATCTGGGATATCCTCCCAGGAGGGCTGTAGGTGGGAATTTTTAGGGCTTTATACCTGCCACACTTGAGCTGTTTGGCTGTGAGGCCTCAGGAGCAGCGTGGGGAAGGGCTGGGCCATCCCACGGTGCTGCTGTACAAGGATATTTCAAGCCTGTGCCATGAGCATGTGTGACCTTCACTGGCTGTTCCTGCTCCACCCTATAGCATAAAAATATTTAGTGAAGCAATTACAAGGCATCTCATTTAAAGAAACAAGAGACAGTCCCAAAACGTCTGTCTCTGCAGGGACGTGAGTGGCTCCCAGTGACCTTCCCTCTGCCTCTGGAGCAGCAACTGCAGCTGGGCTGGGCAGTCTGGATGAGCTTGGCAGGTCTTGCTGCTTTTGCTCATGGAGTCAGAATCCCAGTCTGGTTTGGGTTTGGAGGGACCTTAAATCCCATCCCATGGGCAGGGACACCTTCCACCAGCCCAGGTTGCTCCAAAGCCCCATCCAACCTGGGCTGGAACACTCCCAGGGATGGAACAGCCACAGCTGCTCTGGGAAACCTGTGCCAGTGTCTCACCAACCTCCCAGGGAAGAAAAAAAACTGTCTGGAAAGAGTTTTGTTAAAGGTAGAGGAAGAGAAGATAAGATTCAAGTAGGAGGATTATTGTTGCAGGTGTGGAAATTAGGGGAGACAGTTACAGAATCATGGAATGGTTTGGCTTGGAAGGGACCTTAAAGTTGATGTTGTTCCACCCTCTGCCCTACTCTGGAAGTGTTCCAGGCCAGATAGGATGGGGCTTGGAGCTGTGCTGAGAGTGAAGGAGAAAATCCCACATTGGAACAGCATACAAACCATAAACCATCACATTGACTCAGCAGTTCCCTGGTCTCAGCAGCCAGAGGGAACCTCCACCAACATTCCTTGAAGTTGTTTTGTTGAACCTGTTTTGTTGAAGTTGTTTTGTTGAACCTGATAAACTGGCCATACTTAAGGAGCTTCTGGTGTTGTAGGAACCTGTGATTCATAGGCCCAACCAGCCCTTTCCATGGCAGCCCATGCTCTGCCAACAGAGGCTGTCCCAGGGCACTGCCTGGCCATGGCATGGAATCAGAGGGACACAGAGGGACACAGAGGGACATGCTGCATCTTTCCCAGGAGGATTTTGATGAGTGGGACACAAATCAAAATGGTTAAGGTGCTGCTTTCCCTGCCGTGATGCTTTCCCTTCACTTTTGGAGTATGAATTGATCTGTGGTATCAGCAAAGGTCTCTCCACGGATTTATTGCAGTGGCTTTCCCATTTGTCTGGGGAGGGAGGGTGACTCCTCCTCAGCCTTCCTCCTGCCTCCCAGGCCATAAAGCATCCGGAGTATCCTGCAGCAGCGACTGGGATGTGCTTCCAGCAGTGCTGAAAGGGCTTCTTCTGGTGCCTGTGGTGTTTGGGGGCACTGAGAGCCCCAACTTCATCTCTGGGGGCCTGTTAGGGGCTGCAGGACGTGGAAGAAAGAGTTTGTAACCCCCAAATCCCACGGGATGGGGAGACTCAGAGGAGGGACAATGAGGACAGGCAGCACGAGCCACCAGCTGCCTCCAGGAGCCATTTGGGAATACTTCAGGCTCAATACACCCTGTGTGAATGCATTTTTGGGTGAAATGCTTCCTGTCTGTGGTTTTCAAGCAGGTTTTGTTGGGTATGTTTGTGCAGAGGGTTTTGACAAGCCCTTGGACTTGCTAAATCTCGTGGGTGCCCCAAAGTTGCTGCTTCCCCAGGGCCTTTCTTCAGCTTGTTCAAGGCAGTTTTGCTACTGGTTGAAAAAGAAAAGAGGGAAAGGCAGTGTAGAACAAACAGGTCTTGGTGTGTTTAGCACCGTGGGCAGGATTGGAAGGTGCTGGGAGCAGAATGAAGACATTCCCAACCTCTCCCACTCATCCCTGCCCGTCCCAGCTCTCTATATAGCCACAGCCTACGTGGAGGCTGCAGAGCCAACTGCAGTCCCTGAGAAATGTGACATTTGATGGCACTTAAAGAGCTGCTTGGAGAGTGTCCTGTGCTGCCTGCCAAGCTGGGAAGGTCACACATGTTCTTTCTTGCTTTGAGTTGCTCTCCTGCCTTACCTGTGTCCCACTGCCTGCAGGAGTGAGCCTGGCTGGGAGTGCTGCTGCTTTTGTTTCCCTATTGATTAGCAGCCAATCCATACCTGGAGGTCTATAATGTTCCTATGATTTAAACTTTAACAGTTTCATTAACTGTCAAGTACCTTTAGAGCACAGGAATCCCATATTTTAACTCCCATCTCGATGCCAGGCTGAGATTTGTGGAAGGAGAAATAAATAAATAAAGCCCCAGCTTTCTGGGGGGAAAAAAAACCCACCCAAAACCAAAAACCTGAGGCCTCAGGATCTGACTAGGAAAGAAAGAAAACCATTCCAAGATATTTAATTGTACAGGAGGCTTAGGGGATTGATCGAGAGCTTAGCTTTTTACAATAGTCCAGTGAATAAGAAATGCTCCTGACAAACGATCGATGATGGGATAATCACTCTTTATCCCCCCTCCTCATTGTTACCTTCTTTCTTCCAGGAGAACAGGGTTCAGAAGTCAAAAATCTTTATAGACGCTGCTTTTAAATTAAGCAGAAAATAGACATTGACATATTTGTTAATCTCACCTAAATCATTCCTGGCCTGGCTGGGGGACTGTGCTGGGAGGGTGGCAGGGCCTGGGATGCTCGAGCTCTGCTGCCTTAAGTGCAAGGATTGCCATGAGAACCAGGGAGTCTGGGAGTGGAACGTGGAGAAATACGGATCATTTTTTATTCTGAAGGTTGTGAGGGGAACTTCTCTTCATTAAAACCTTCTTACTCCTGTTGGAAAGGTTAGGTAACATTTATATTGGGAGGCACAGGAAAACATTCCTTCCCTGGGAAGGATCCTTGGATGTGTGTGAGTGCTGATCCCTTCGGACCAGCAGCTCTGGGTCATTCTGTCTGTGGG
>NW_008666786.1:6196-9691 GCF_000695815.1 Acanthisitta chloris | reverse complement strand
AAGAGTGGGATGTGGCCTGGTGCTTCCCCCAGATGCTGTCTCAGCTTCCAGCTTTGGTTCAGAGGCTTCCTGAGATCAGATTCATGTCTGATCCTCATGCTTAGGATCCTGGGATGGACTTTCCTTGCATGGATTTGTCTGATCCCCTCCCGTGAGCCTCTTTGGGCCTTGGGGACAGCGAGTTCCAGTGTTTGACTTTGCACTGTGTGAAGGTGTTTCCTCTTGGGGTTTTTGTAAAGCTTTTGCCCAATGGTTTAATCTGGTCTTGTTGTGTTGGGATTGCTTTGGCTTCCTGCTGTGATTCCAGAGCCTGCTGAGGAACCCTCACTCCTCTTCCCTCCCACCTCCCCCAGCCCAGCAGGTTGATCGGTGTTGGTGTCATGGTAGGTGTTGTATTTAATCATAGGATGGTTTGGGTTGGAAGACACCTCAAAGATCATCCAGTCCCACCCCCTGCCATGGGCAGGGACACCTTCCACCAGCCCAGGTTGCTCCAAGCTCCATTCAGCCTGGCCTGGAACATGGAGAGTCCACAACATTGATGTCCCTTCTCAATCCATTGACACTGACATGGATTGACCTGTGAGTGGAAGGGTCCAGGGACAGTTGGATGTCACAGCCCATGGCTGTGACTGCAAGTGAGCAATTCTGGGGTCTCTGTGTCACTTGGGTTGTTTTCATGAGGAAATGGCAGTGGCAGGAACCAGCCTGGAGCAGAACTGGAAGTTGTGGAGGTGGTTTTACACCCTCTGTGTTTCTTGCTAAATGAACTGCACATTGGACATTATTCTCTTATAGGAGCGAGTCCAGTAAATGTCACTGAATTGATGGCTCAGCTCGTTGGCATTTACATGGAACAGAGTTTTTCGTGGTGAAAACTCCCTCAAAACTCTTGCCTGAGTATCCATGGCAGGAAATCTGGTCTGGAACACTGTGACTCTGCTGGGAGCTGATGGTTTGGGGTTTATCCTAGCCCAAGTACTGTGTGGACCAGCAGAAACCTCCGTGCAAACTGCCCAGAGTTGCTCACCTCTCCCCTTGGCAGCATCCCCTGCTCCCCTCCGCGGCTCTGAGCTGTGGCTGTTTGCAGGCACCCCTGAGCTGAGCCCTGCCGACAGGAAGGAGCTGGAGGCCAAGCTGAAGGAGAGGGAGGAGTTCCTGATCCCCATGTACCACCAGGTGGCCATGCAGTTCGCTGACCTGCACGACACGCCGGGGAGGATGCAGGAGAAAGGTGCCATAACTGTGAGTATCTCAGAGCTGCCCCTGGGGACGTGGTGGGAGGGTTTGGGTCACCAGTGGAGAGTCTCCTTGCACCCTCTGCCCCAGGACTGTTAGCACAGCAGCAAACCCTCTCCACCTTTGCTGGTCCCAGAACGTGTTCCAGCAGCTGTGCCTGCTCCATGTGAGACCCTCACACTTCCTGAGGTTCACCTGCAGCTCATCAGTGACCTCTCAGAGCACGTTGCACCCTGCCCTGGGAGCAGGGGAGAGGGTCAGCTGGTGCCTTGGGGATCCTCAGGGATGGAAGGGCTCTGGTGGCATTGCTGGAGACCAGGGAGATTTTCTTACTTCTCCCTGTGGATGTGAGTGTCCCAGATGAGGCTGCTCCCTCGGGAAGCTCCATCTCTTTTTGCAGAGGGGACTGGAAGTGTTCCAGGCCAGGCAGGATGGGGCTTGGAGCAACCTGGGCTAGTGGAAGGTGTTTCTGCCCAGGACAAGGGGTTGAACAAGGTATCTTTAAGGTTCCTTCCAGCCCAAACCATCCTGGGATGACTCTGTGTATCTCCTGGTGACCAAAGGGTGTGACAGGGTGAAAGCCCTCACAGCTCAGACAGGGCAGTCTCCACATTTCTCTTGTGCCAGGAGTATAACCAGGTGCAAAGAGTCCAAACCTGGGATTGCCTTTGGGAACAAGGTGTATCCAGTTCTCCATGTAAATATTGTCCCTCACCCATTTTCCCTTCTCCTCTTGTGCCCTGGGCAGGATATTCTAGACTGGAAAACCTCCCGTTCCTTCTTCTACTGGAGACTGAGGCGTTTGCTCCTGGAGGACATGGTGAAGAAGAAGATCCATGAGGCCAACCCGGAGCTGACGGATGGGCAGATCCAGGCCATGCTCCGACGGTGGTTTGTGGAGGTGGAAGGAACAGTGAAGGTACATGAGGAGCAGGTTCACCAAGGCTTTAGTCCCTCCAGGGCTCAGGGAAGTTCTCCCAGTGGAGTTTGGGTAACCCTCTGGAAGTTGGAGGTGGTGGGAACAGACCCAGGGACAGTGGGGATTTCTGTTTTGGTTGAGCATGGCTGAAGGGCAAACTCAGGAGCTGCTCTTGGGCTGGGTTGGTCACAGCACCAGTCTCAGGTCTTTTGGTTTATTTTGGTTTGGTTTTGTTTTGGTTTATTTTGGTTTGGTTTTGTTTTGGTTTATTTTGGTTTGGTTTTGTTTTGGTTTATTTTGGTTTGGTTTTGTTTTGGTTTATTTTGGTTTGGTTTTGTTTTGGTTTATTTTGGTTTGGTTTTGTTTTGGTTTATTTTGGTTTGGTTTTGTTTTGGTTTATTTTGGTTTGGTTTTGTTTTGGTTTATTTTGGTTTGGTTTTGTTTTGGTTTATTTTGGTTTGGTTTTGTTTTGGTTTATTTTGGTTTGGTTTTGTTTTGGTTTATTTTGGTTTGGTTTTGTTTTGGTTTATTTTGGTTTGGTTTTGTTTTGGTTTATTTTGGTTTGGTTTTGTTTTGGTTTATTTTGGTTTGGTTTTGTTTTGGTTTATTTTGGTTTGGTTTTGTTTTGGTTTATTTTGGTTTGGTTTTGTTTTGGTTTATTTTGGTTTGGTTTTGTTTTGGTTTATTTTGGTTTGGTTTTGTTTTGGTTTATTTTGGTTTGGTTTTGTTTTGGTTTATTCTGGTTTGGTTTTGTTTTCTTTGTTCTTGTTTTGGTTTATGTTGTCTTATTCTTTCATTTTAGTCTTCTATTTTATTTCACCTTTATTTTATTTTACCTTTATTTTCTCTTTATTTAATTCATTTTCTCTTAAGTTTTGAAAAATTCTAATTTATCTTCATTTTACTTTAGTTTATTTCACTTTATTCAATTTTATTTTATGGTTTCAGATTTTATTTGTTTGTTTTTTTGTTTTTTTTTTTTTATTCTGGGTTATTTCACTCTGGTTTGAAGCCCCAGGGAGGAGGATGAGGAGGAGGATGAGGAGGCTGAGGCTGCTCTGGGGCAGCAGCTCCTGCCGAGGCAGTGGCTGAGCCCTCGGCCGAGGCAGCTCGTTAGCTAATACATCACCCCAATCAAGGAGAGTTATCTTAAGCCACAATTAATCTGCTCCCTGGCATATGTTGATAGGGAAGCATCATGCTGGTTCTTAATTAAAAGCAAACGGATTAAAAATGATTAATAAGAGTATTAAATATTCTCCCAAACTAAAAGCTTTGGGATTCTTGGGTAAATGGAGCTTTACACAGGTCTCAGCAGCTTCCCGGGCTGAGCTCCC
>NW_008666786.1:0-6163 GCF_000695815.1 Acanthisitta chloris | reverse complement strand
GGGAGCAGAGCCCAGCCAGGCTGGAAGGGCAGCCAGGGAAAACAATGGCTGAGGGATCTGCAGGTGACATCACTGGCTGCAGGAAACAGTGGTCCTGGTTTTCTGGGATGGGGTGGGATCTGCCCCTGGGGCAGGAAGGAATTCCTCCCCGGGATGTTGTCCAGGGAAGCTGTGGCTGCTCCATCCCTGGGAGTGTTCCAGGCCAGGTTGGATGGGGCTTGGAGCAATGTGGTCTAGTGGAAGGTGTCCCTGCCCATGAAGTTGGAACAAGATGGTCTTTAAGGCCCTTCCCAACCCAAACCATCCTGTGATTCCATGATTCTTTCACCTGTGAGAGCATCAACACCCTCAGCAGCACTGCAAAGGAGCTGATCCTCAGAGTCCCAGGCAGGAAGGAGACAATTTCTTGGACTTGGGAAGCTGTTAGTTAACTGTGTAAATACAGGGTGGGCAGTGAGGGAGCTGTGGGGACTCAGCCTGGAGAAAAGGAGGCTCAGGAAGGACCTTCCTCTCTCCAACTCCTGCCAGGAGGTGCAGCCAGGTGGGGTCAGGCTCTGCTCTCAGGGATCAAGGGGCAGGACAAGATGAAACAGTCTCAAGTTGCACCAGGGAATGGTTTTGGTTGGGTATTAGGGAAAATTTCTTCATGGAGAGGATGGTCAGGCATTGGCACAGCTGCCCAGGGCAGTGGTGGAGTCACTGGAGGGATCTAACAGCCATGTGGATGTGGCACGTGGTGTCCTTGGGGAAGGGTTGGACTCAATCTAGGAGGTCTTTTCCAGCCTTAATGATTGTGTGATTCCATGATTCTGAGGCCCAGAGGTTCTGGGTGCAGCAGTGGGTGCTCAGCCCCATGGCTGAGGGTCCCAGGGAGTCCCATCACTGCACCCAGCTCATTGTCATGCTGACTTTGGCTTGGTTAGTGGTAACAGAGAAGGATAGTGCACCTTTAAATGAGGAGCTTTGTGTTTAATTACCCAAATAAAATGACATAAATATGAATGAGTGCTAATGGCAGCACTTGCTTTTCCGGAAACCATTAACAAAACGATTCTTAAATGATTTGTAAAGAAAATGAGAGGAGAGGAGAGGAGCGAGAAGGCTATTAGGTGTCTAACACACTCCTGAATTATTACATAGTCAACTGTCTAGCAAATATCAGGTGAAATGATCTTGCAAAAGGCACAAAGGGGTTGTTGCCAAGGCTTTCAGACACCCCGAGCTGCTCTGCAGCTGCTCAAGGGGCTGTTTGGCTCCAGGGCTGGATCCCGGGATTGCTGGGGGATCCCACACTGGTTCAGCCTGGAGGTGATGGAAATTCCTGGGTCCTGTGGTGGCTTAGCACTGGGAGAAGCCACACATCAGCTGCACCTCAAGGTCAGCTGTGTTCCACCAGGATTTGGGCAGGGAAACTGGGATTTCTCTGGAACAGCTCCTGGGATGGATGCTCAGCCACCTCCTTGGTTCCCTTCCATCACATTTACGGAAGGGGATACAACAGAAATAAATAATCATCTCTTAGTCCTGTCTGTAGAAGCCTCACGCCCTGGGAATGCCCAGCCAGATGTGACCCAGAGCTGGCAGGAGCTGAGGGCTGTCTGGGGAGCAGGCAGGGGTGGGAGCCCAGCATGGACCAGGGCTGATGCTGTGGGTTTTGCCAGGCTTACCTGTGGGACAGCAACAAGGACCTGGTGGAGTGGCTGGAGAAGCAGCTGACGGAGGAGGAAGGAGTTCGCTCCGTCGTGGAGGAGAACATCAAATACATCTCGAGGGACTATGTCCTCAAGCAGATCCGGAGGTGAGTGCACACACCTGGGAAGGGAATGTGGCTGCTGCTCGTGCCCTCAGACTCCACTCACTCCAGAGCTCCTGCCCTGGGTCCACATGCTCTGCAGAGCCTCTTGTGATTCCAGTCCCAAGTGTGTCCAAGTGCATCTGCCACCAGCAGAATGAGCAAAGATGCTCAGCTGAGCAGGCTCACAGCTCCCCAGGGCCTGTCAGTCCCCCCAGCCCCACACTTCAGAGCCCCCAGTCTGATGGAGCTCAGAGCTGCCCTCGCTTACCTCTCCCCTCTTTCCAGCCTGGTCCAGGCCAACCCGGAGGTCGCCATGGATTCCATAGTGCACATGACCCAGCACATATCCCCCACCCAGCGAGCCGAGGTGGTTCGGATCCTCTCCACAATGGACTCTCCTTCCTCCACGTAAGAGCTCCCATTCCCCACTCCCCTGCCCCGTCCCGTGGAGGAGAAACCCAGAGGAGCTGCGAACTGCCCTTCGGCCGCTGTACCATGACGGGGACTCAGGGACACCTGTACCTGTTCAATCAGGTGCCCAGGGCTGTGTGCCCTGGGCAGGGACACGAGGAGATGGACACACACGAGCGCCCGGAGCTGAGCGTTGGCTGTCCCATCGCCCTTATTTATTGACCTGGCGCGGCCGCGCCGGCGATGATGGCGCCTGGCACGGAGCAGCCCTGGGCTGTGTCCTGCCCTGCCTGCTCCTCTCCACACTGACAAGTGCCAACGTGGCCCCTGCCACCCCACGGGAGGCTCTGTCGGGGCCATCTGTGTGTCTCACGTCCGTCTTGTTCCTTAAGTAGAAGAAAACAGCCTTGAGCTGTGTGGCCGAGGCTGTCCCCGTGCCCCAGGGAGGCTCCCGGGCATCCCAGGGCTGCAGAGGTGGCAGGGCAGGATTTTAGAGGGGCTGAATCCCCTCTCACTTTGCCTTTGTGCCCAATTCCTTTAGGTCAGTGAACTGTGTGAAGGCTCTTCTAGGGGAGGTAGGAGAGACCAAAGTGCAGCTGCTCAGGATTTCTGCTCTCCCTTCCCTGCCTGGTTGGATGTGGTGTAAGTGCTCATCCCTTCCCTGTGAGTAGCAGGAGGCAGATCCAGCCAGGGCTGAGAGAGGAGAAAGGACAGAGCCAAATCCCCCAGTGGGGTTAGAACTGCGGAAGGAAATCTCAGTGTAGGGAGCTGAGGAGTTTCTCTCTGTCATTCTGCCCTGGAGCTCCAGTGGAGCTGCCTGTGGTGCAGACTGGGGAGGGGAAGGTGGAAGTGTAAGAAAAAGTTGGGTTTGGTAATCTCAGCCCAACAGTAAGGAATAATCACTGAGTGGCAGGTAAGTGCAGGTTCCCCTGGGCTGACCCAGCCCTGGTCTACACCTTTTTTATCTTCCCGAGTCTCCTGACCATGATAAAAGCTCATTGAAGCTGGAACTCTGGAGGGAAGCACAGTCCAGCCCTACCCCAGAGCTCCTGTCAGGGAACTCGGTCTGGGCAGTACCAGCCTCACACCAGGGATGGGCTTGGAAGAACTTCAGATTTTACAGTCCCTCCTTTACTACAGCAGGAACCAGAAGGGCTGTTTTTATGAAAGAATTAATTAATGATGCTGCCAGTGCCTCTCACCTCTCCTCCTTTCCTTCGGAAGTGCAATGCAGCCCCTTCTGCCTGTGGTGCCAGTGACTGGAGGTGCCACGCTGGGGTCACTGCTCCCTCCCCGTGTGGCCCTGCCCGTGGCCAGCACAGCCATCTGAAGGACTTGCTTTTTTATTTTAATAGTTAAGAACTCTAATTTGATTTAAAAGACTTTTTCCCCCCCCCTCTACTAGAGCCCCTGAACAAGCCCCAAAGATGCTTTTGCTTACGCCAAGGTGAGCTGCAGCAGGACACACAGACAGAGAATGTCTCAGCCAGGCAGGACCACCCGGGGGGTGACGTGGGGACTCCTTCTCCCCTGTCATTTGCTGTGTGGTGGTGTCACCACTCAGTCCCTCAGCCAGGACAGCTGCAGGTGTTGGGGGAAGTGTCCCAGTGCCTGCTGCTCTCATCCCTCTGCCTGGGGTGGGAGCTGCTCTGCCAAAGCCTTGTGCAGAGCATTCCCTCCTGTTTCAGTGTCACAGCACTGGACCAGGGTCCCTTAACCAGGGGGTAAAGGAGCTCCAAACAAACCAGCCATGGGGTAACACCAGTGCTGGGCTGACACTGGAGTCTGGCACCAGCCCTGGGGGGGTCTGGACTGGCCAGTGCCCCCAGGGGTGTGGGTCTGTCACCTGGCAGGGCAGGGAAACCCCCGTGGTACATCTGGTTCTCGCTGGTGCTGAAGTATTTCACTTACCTCAACTTCTTTTAATAAAAAGAATCAATTACAGCTCTGGTGTCAGGAGTGGACTCTGTCATCCCCTGTCTGAGCATCCCTGGGGAGCTCTGCTTTTCCCTGGGCTAAGAACCCCTCAAACAAGGGCTAGGGCTGCCGAGGATGGAGCTGAAGCACCTTGTGGTCTTGGCCGTGCCCTCACCTGAGCTCTGGGACTCACCACAGATCACTGCCCCTCTGCAGGCCCCTGCTGCCACTCTCATTCCTGCCCGTGGTCAGACTCTGCAGGTGTATTCACCTCTCTCCAAGCCAGGCCATGTCCACTGTTCATTCCCAGTGCTGGGAGGAGCTGCTGAGCTGCACTGAAGCTGTGGCTGCTGGGGCAGAGGGACCAACTCCTCATCCCACCACCAGCTCCAGCCTCTGCCCAACCCTCCAGGTCTAATTCCCAGCCCAAAGCCCCATCCTGGTGAGCCACCAGCAGGTCCTGTTCGCCTCCATGATTTACTGTCCATCCTTAACATCACAGTGACCGAGACAAACAGGGAAAACCAAGCCCTGGTGGCTGGGAGATACCAAGGCTTCAGGGACTCTCACGGGTCAAGGATGGTTGGACTCAATGATCTCAGAGGCCTTTTCCAACCTCAATCATTCTGTGACCTGGTCCATGGGAAAGGACCCACCAGGACCCTTGGCTGGAGGGTGTCTGGGTGTCAGCAAACATCCTTCAGGAGGTGCCCACAGGAAAGGTGAGACTGGTGTGAGACATGAAATTATGTCCACCTTAGCAAACACAACTCCAAGGGTTTGTTTCTCAGCCCAGAATCCTGACAGTTAAACCCTGGGCTGGGGGTGGTGAGGGGACAGACCCTACTCAACTCCAGAATCACACTTCAAACTCTTTAGCCTAAAATATCTCCACATTAAAATGCCAAGAAAAGCCATACCAAAGCTCTAAGCTCTCCAAAGCCCAAGATCAAAGTGCCATCATCTTTTAATGTAAACCTTTTGTTGCATCAACAGTCTTAAGAGGGATGAGAGACATCAAAATAAAAACTGAGACAAACTGGGGCTTTGTAGCTGGTTTTGTTTTAGTCTCTCCTCTCAATTTGGGCCATGAAATAGGTCAGCTCCATTACTGATCAGCCTTCCCACAAATATTTCAAACAAATTGAATTGCACACCCAATACCCATCACAATTACGCCAGGCACAATAACTAAATTAGCAATTCAACAAAATAATTGGAAATGCGATTCCCTCCATTCCACAGCCTCCCCCGGGGCCAGGGCCAAGCTAGGGGGGGAAAACTCTGCTTTACTAATTCTGCAGCTAATTAGAGACACACTTGTAAATGAAGTTGTTTGTCTGAAAGTTGAAATTCTTGGCTGTGGCAGGGTTGGGGGGGAGGATTAACACAACCCTCTGTCCCTCCCTCCACACTCCATGGCCCAAAACAGCTCGAGAGGTTTTGCTGAGGTGCAATGCCCATTGGTGGAGGTACTAATTAGCAGCTGTATCATGAATTAATAAAGAATTAATATTCTGTTGGGGGGGGAATATCTCACTTGCTGTTAATTGGCAGCATTAGGAAAACTTGGTGGAAATCATTCTGGTTATCTGTGTCTGGATAAAACAGCTCAGAGAGCTCTGACCCTGCGGTGCCAGGATGGGGAGCTGAGCCAGACTGGGGGTGCTGGGCTGGAATGCACAGCCCAGACAACTCCCACTCCATGGAAAACAGACTGTCCTGCTGTCCCCAGGCTCTGTGAGATGCCACCACCACAGTCACACCCGAGGGCAGAGCCACCACTGCTGGGCATGGGCACATCCCCCTGGAGCCTCTCCAGGCTCTGCTGGTTGTTCCTCAGGGATTACACAGGTATCCCCTGGGACACTGGTCAGCAAACATCCATCAGGAGGTGCTCACAGATTGGTGTGAGCCATGAAACAAGGTCCATGTTAGCCAACACAACTCCAGGGGTTTGTTTCTCAAACCAGACTCCTGACAGTTAAACACTGGGCTGGGGGTGGTGAGGGAACAGACCCTACTCAACTCCAGAATCAC
>NW_008666785.1:125713-130318 GCF_000695815.1 Acanthisitta chloris | reverse complement strand
AATATTAATATATATTGACTAATTCAAGGGCAATATTGCTCATGAGTACTGTAATATTAAACAGTTTTCCTAATCTAAAAGAGTCATATTTCATACTTCTATGAATATCACATATGCTTACCATATATTTCTAGGAACCTCCTTGTCAAACAAAGTGTATGATTGGTGATCCTTAGTTCATTTAGATTTTTTTCATGAGGAAATCTTCAGACACTTTATAAAAGGGATTAATATAATTCTTCTGATTTGAAAATACATATTTATGTTTTGGGGATGGTTGTAAAATACTTCTGAAAATGTGCCTTAGATCACATATATGTCAGTTTCTAGCTTATAGCTAAATTTACAATGAAATCTGAAAAGGAGTGGTATGACACACACACAGACATCCTAGAATGTTTAAACTATTATACTGATTTTATAAACACATTTAAGAATGTGTTAATTATTGGACTCTGAGTACATTATTTTTCATAAGAAGAGCAGGCCAGCTGCAGGGTAATTTTACATTTACTGAGGCAAGTACAATTTAATTTGGAAATTTACAGATAAAATGCCTCAACCTAGAAGTCAATTACTCAATTGATCCAACCGAAATTACCAAGAAATAAAACAGTTAGAGACTCTGAAGGTACTTAAGATATGTCAGAGGTCAGGCAGGTAGTTGAAGAACTGAGATCAGGGTTATGACTAATGTACAGTCACTTAAGGATAGGAAAGGAAAAGGAAAGGAAAGGAAAGGAAAGGAAAGGAAAGGAAAGGAAAGGAAAGGAAAGGAAAGGAAAGGAAAGGAAAGGAAAGGAAAGGAAAGGAAAGGAAAGGAAAGGAAAGGAAAGGAAAGGAAAGGAAAGGAAAGGAAAGGAAAGGAAAGGAAAGGAAAGGAAAGGAAAGGAAAGGAAAGGAAAGGAAAGGAAAGGAAAGGAAAGGAAAGGAAAGGAAAGGAAAGGAAAGGAAAGGAAAGGAAAGGAAAGGAAAGGAAAAAGAATTATTTCAATTGCGAGGGATGTAAACAGATAATCTAATCCAACTGCTTGACTATTTCAGGGCTAATCAAAATTTAAAGCATATTATTAAGAGCATTTTCCAAATGCCTTTTAAGTACTGACAGGCTTGGGCCATCAAACACCTCTCTTAGGAAGCCTGTTCCAGTGTTTTACAATCCTTTCAGTAAACAAATGCCTCCTAATGTCCAATCTAAATCTCATCTGGTGCAGCTTTGAGCCATCGTGTGTCCCAGAGAGAAAAATTCAACACGTCTCCCTCCATGTCCCCTCCTCAGGAAGCTGTAGGGAGCAATAAGCTCATCCCTCAGCCTTCTTTTCTCCAAACAAGAAAAACGCAGAGTCCTTAGCTGCTCATCATGCCTTCCAGCCCTGTCACCAGCTGCTCGCTTCTGCCTTCTTCCTTCAGGTCATAACAGCAAAAAAAATGTGAAGACGGATCAAAGACAGAACATCACTGGACTAAAAATCTGGAGTTTTTCAGCCTATACAAGAGAAGACTTGAGGGGATCTTATTCATACATATATATATAATTACCTGAAGGAAAGGTGCAAAGGGGATGGAACCAGGCTCTTATCAGTGGTGGGTGGTGACAAGATCAAAAGCAGTGGGCACAAACAGAAGCAGAGAAAGTTCCTTTCTCTGCTTGAGAACATCAAGTAATTGTTGTTCCGCACAAACAGAAGCAGAGAAAGTTCCTTCTGAACATCAAGTAATTGTTGTTCTCTTTGAGTATCAGTAGCACAATGTAACCAATATTTCCACCTGACAACACCATTGCCAGGCAATGATGAGTTCATCAGAACAATCTTCACTAAATCAATCATTATGATTGCATAATATTAAGAAGCTATATGTGCCATATGGCTTTATAAATTTGATTAACTTTTACTTATATCCTATTTTAGACTATTACAGTCATTGCCTAAATGATAAATACATCTTTCTAACATATTTTTCAAAACCCCTCAAAAGTTAAAACCTCCAAATTCATAATGTTTCAATTTTCATTTCCTTTTTCATATATTTTGGCTTGAGGAAATACTGGAGAAAATCTGCAAGCATAACAAGGGTAACATTCATATGGGATTCATATTTTCTGGTAGCTGACACTAAAACACTTTAGTTTACCTTAAGTTAAAATATAGTTCATGACTACTAATGCATCTTCTGTATATCCTTCCCATCCACAAGAGCTTCAGGCAAGATGTGGGATGAGAAATGGAAAGGTCATGGACTTTTGTATTTCAGGATACTCTAAGGTTCCTGTATTTCTTTCAGAAGGTTACAGAAGTTGTGGTAAACATTAAGATACAGACCACATTACCATGTCTGCCTTTGTTTTTTCCTGCTGTGTTTGCACAACTGGATTACTTTCCATTCCTCTATATGTTCCTAGCATTGCAACTATGACACATTTATTTCTTTGATAGTCTTCTTGTTCTTAGAGGTTCAAAAGTAACCGGCTGCACATAACCAGTATTGTATAAATCTCAATGGACATCACAGAGCAATGGTACAAAAAAATTGGCACATAACCAGTATTGTATAAATCTCAGTGGACATCACAGAGCAGTGGTACAAAAAAATTACTGCATTAGATAATTCAATCATTTTTCTCTGTGTGTTTACCATAACAAGTTTCTAATTAACCAATTTTATGATGAAGTTAAAATTTTGAGAACCTCTAGAATTTTTCTGACATTCCGTCACACACATCTTGGTTCCTCTCATAAATATCATAAGTACCCTACTGGAGCATGCTTTATGCTTCATTTTAACTCAGAAACTTAGAGTTTAAATGTCCCCTGAAATTTTGGATATGCCTGAGAACCTCTAGACACCATGTAAAACTCAATCTGCTCATACAAATGTGTGTGAACCACAAGCACTTTGCAGCCTTGGTCTAGGGGTTGAGGCTTAATCTTTGTAGTAGAAGCATTTTACAATGTGAAAGGAGGACTAGAATCTATTTCAGCATTAACAGAGATTTTCAATCTTTATACAAACGTGGTGTAATGTTTCCCTTTCTGTTATAGACGCAACATGCAAGAGCTTTGTTTGCTTAAGTGAATATCATCCCTTAAGGATGCATCAGCCAAAGATAAGACAGACATCCAAGTCAACCGCTCTGAAACTCTGAAGGGTAAGAACTTTTGAACTGCTTTTAGAACTCTATATGTCAAACTTAATTTATGCACATTTGTTCAGCTTCATCTCTCACTGATAATTTCCTGATATTAGTATTCCCACAGATAGCCTGTATGAGATTAGCTTTAATAGAAGTTAGATAATCACACGTTACTTTTTTCTCTACTTGAAAGAGTAAAGATGGTCAATAAATAGCAAATGTTGCTACATAAGGAGGAAGAATATTACTTCGAAGATCTGAGGAAACAAAAACTTCTGAAAAGCTTTTATTAGAGAAAACAAAAATATACAGATAGGACGGAATCAAAATCCATTCAAATTGTGAAGAAATTTCATAGAATCATATAATGGTTTGGGCTGGAACAGACCTTAAAGATCATCTAGTTCCAGCCCCCCCTGCCATGCTCATGGGCACCTCCCACTAGACAGATTGCTCAAAGCCCCTTCCAGCCTGACCTTGAACACTGCTAGGGTTGGGGCATCCACAGGTTGAGGCATCCACAGATTGGGGTATACCCTTCTCTGGGCAACCTATTCCAGTGTCTCACCATTATCACACAAAAGAATATCCTCCTAAAATCTAATCTAAACTTACTATCTTTCAGTTTGAAACCATTCTCTTTTGTCCTGTCATTACAGTTCCAGATCAAAAGTCTCTCTTCACCTTCCTTGTAGGCACTTTTTAGGTACTGGAAGGCAATTATGAGGTCTCCACACAGCCTTCTCTTCTGTAGGCTGAGCAGCCCCAACTTCCTCAACCTGTCTTCACAGGGGGAAGTTCTCTAGGCCCCTTATCAACTTGGTCCTCCTCTGGAGTTGCTCCAACAGTTCTGTGTGCTTCTTATGTTGGGGCACCAGAGCTGGATGCTGTCCTCTAGGTAGGGTCTCAACACAGTGGATTACAGGGGAAGAATTGCCTCCTTCAACTCGCTGGCCATGCTAGTTTGGATGCAGCCCAGGGCACGGTTGGCTTTCTGGGCTGCAAGAGCACACTGCTGGCTGGTGTTGAACTTTTTGCATTTATTAGCATAGTATCATTAGTTATTTATTAACATAACTATTTATTAACATGTTCCCAGAATCTATTAAGTCCTTGTCATATTTAACTTCTTCACAGGTGCCACATTTCCTAAGTAATACAGACCACCCAGAAGCTATAATTGTGGAGAGATGAAAAAAAATACCTATCACTTGTATACATGTAAAATAAAGCTCCTAATTAAACAGCACATCATACTTTTCATTTTCGTGACAGAACTTCTTCCGGCAACCATTATTCTGGTTATTGGCACCTATCAAATGTGCTTTAAAGTCTCATTATCTCTGTCAAAAATTAAAAACTTGCAAATTAAAGAACACAACTGTAGCCAAAATAGGAAGGGTTCAATTTAATTGTCATGGTTTAACCCCAAGCAGTCACCAAACACCACATTGCCACTTGCTCGCTCCCCC
>NW_008666785.1:92783-125661 GCF_000695815.1 Acanthisitta chloris | reverse complement strand
GAAGCGGAAGAGTAAAAGCCAGAAAACTCATGGATTGAGATAAAGACAGTTTAATAGAGAAAGCAAAAGGCATGCACACAAGCAGCGCAAAACAAGGAATTAATACACTGCTTCCCACAGACAGGAGGTGTTCAGGCAGCTCCAGGAGAGCAGGGCTCCATCATGTGTAACAGTTACTTGGGAAGACAAATGCCATCACTCCAGGTGTCCCCTCTTTCACCTTTTTCCTCCCACCTTATATACTGAGCATGATGTCATATGGTATGGATTGTCCCTTTGGTCAGTTTGGGCCACCTGTCCTGGCTGTGTCTCCTCTCAACCTCCTATGCATCCTTCCTTTCCTTGCCAGTGCGGCAGTATGGGAAACAGCAAAGACCTTGACACTGTGTCAGCTCTGCTCACCCATAACAAAAGCATGTCTATATTATCAACCCTGTGTTCAGCACAAATCCGAAACATAGCCCCATACTAGACACTGTGAAGAATGTTTACTCCAGCCCAAACCAGCACATTAATTTCTTTTAAATGGGAAATTTTATAAAAGGTAAATTCAAACTCTAACACAAGACAAACCCATTAATTACAAGAGTTGTATAAAACAAGTAGAATAAAGAGAGATACCAAAGAGATAAACATTAGTTTTATTATTTATTTTCATTTCACTCATATTGATTTGAAATTGTACAGTTAAAATGTACAGTCTATGGCAATTAAAGGAATGTTGTAAACAATATTAACTGCAAACAACCTAAACCTGCTTGTGCATCTTCTTTTTCAAACGTTGTTGTCGTGGTTTAATCACAGCCAGCAGCCAAGAATCATGCAGCTACTCATACCCTCCCTCACCAATAGGATAGGGGAGAGAAACAGAAGGGTAAAAGCTAGAAAAGCTCATGGGTTCAGATAAAGACAGTTTACTAGAGAAAGCAAAAGCTGCACACACAAGCAAAGCAAAACAAGGAATTAATTCACTGCTTCCCACAGACAGGAGGTGTTCAGCCATCTCCAGGAGAGCAGGGCCCCATCACGCGTAACAGTTCCTTGGGAAGACAAAAGCCATCACTCCAGATGTCCCCCCTTCCTCCTTCTTCCTCTCACCTTATATACTGAGCATGATGCCATATGGTATAGAATATCCCTGTGGTCAGTTTGGGTCACCTGTCCCAGCTGTGTCTCCTCCCAGTCTCCCATGCACCCCCAACATCCTTGCCAGCATGGCAGTACAGAACGCAGTAAAGACCTTGTTTCTGTGTAAGCTCTGCTCAGCAATAACAAAAACATCTCTGCATTATCATCCCTCTATTCAGCGTAAAACTCAAACATAGCCCCATACTAGCCTCTGTGAAGAAAGTTAACTCTACTTCAGCCCAGACCAGCACAGGTGTCTACTGAGTGCTATACTACTATGACTAGTAGTGTGCTAAATTCTACTGAAACTTGAAGTACAGCGTTATGATCCAGCCATTGAGCACTGCTTTTATTCTTAAAAAAATTATTGCGAAATATTAAAAAGGAAGTTTTGTGGTGAATGGAAGGAATATATAACAAATAAACAGCCTTGACAAATTTGTTCTTCATATGACAAGACCTGAAAGAGAAACTGCAATTATTCTAAAAACATTTGTGAGAAGAAAAATATTTTTTTTCTATGACTAATGTGGCACATAAGTACTATTAACATTGTCAGGCTGCTATCATAATGTAGAGTCGCATATTTGGTTAAGAGAAGAAGTGAGCAGACGTTTTATCTCCCTTATTTACAAACAAAAGATGTTTGACAGTGAGCAAAGGAAAGAGATAAATTTGTTGGTCACTTATGACTTCCCCTTAGCAAAATTTAATACAAAAGAAAGACCACTTATGATATTTAAACATATGTGACACAAATATGCATTCCTAAGGCAGTCTGTTTGCAAGCAATCTGTGACAGACAAAAGTGCTATGAAATAAACTAGAGTTGACAGAGTCCATAAAACAAGCTGTGCACTTGCCTGAAGATGTAAAGTACCAGACAAAAGTCTGTAAACACTGAAAGTCTAAATTTAGGGTACTGTGTCTTATGCTTTTAAAGAGCTATAGATATATATAGACATTATTTTATATTTTATGAAGGAATAAAAAGGGAGTTTCTCCTTTGTCAGAATGCAAGGTTAAGAGGAGAAAAAACAAAACAAAACAAAACAAAAGATCCCAAAGACTATGGAGGGCTTGGGGAAATGGGGACTTGTTTAGTCAATGTGGGCATCTTGACTCTCAATTAAGGAGCATTCCAGTTATATAGAAGTGTTTGCCCCCAGCAATCTGAAACTTCTGCAAGAGCTGTACTTTTCTGTACTTTCTGAAAATGAGAACTTTAAAATATTGTCAATTGAACATATGCATGTTGAGTATTAAAAAATGTTGCTCACTATCCTTTTATCCCCTCCAGCCTTAATTTTTGTCCAGCTGGAAGAGACCCCCAGTGTAAGTGTTTTTACTAGCCTAGAGCCTGCTCAAGCAGAATATTGTTGAGGATAAACACATGATAATATTCTATGAGTAGGACTGATTATGGCCAGTTTTTAACAGCTATCTTGCTTTAGGTTTCTTTCTGATATTGTGTCTGCAGCTGTAAAAAATCCTAAAAGAAATAATTATTTTTGGATTTGTTCCTTTCCACTAGTGGTAGGAAAGAACACCATTTGGAGTTTTGTCCCACAAACACAGAGGAGAATTTGGACTTAAAATCAGGAAAAGTCTCTGAGTTGGCATGATACTGGAAGCTAATAATAGGCTTCATGAACAAATCTATTCAAATCAGTATTCAGTCTAATAAATGTTTCTGCTTTTGGTGGCTGTCATAAAGTTTGAAGCAAATTTCATGTTTTAACAGATGGTGAAATAGTAAACTGGTCACAGAGCAGGACTTCTGGCACAATCCTACTATATGAGAACACTACAAGATTTGAGACCAACCTGACATTTTCAGGATGAAGAATTAAGGCAAGACATGCTATAAGCTGAAAAGAATATGTAATTACAGCTGCCATCATAATTTCTTGGTGTACATAAGAAGCTCTGCTTGTTCCCATAATACTTCATTCAATGTTACTGCTTTTATTGACTTTCATGTCTCATGTAATTTAAACATAATTGCTTTTTAGCAGCTATATTCTCTTGTAATAAGTGTCAGTGACAAATATACTACTACTATTTTTCATATAATCTGTCCAAGAGAGTTCTGGTGAGCAAATGATGACCTAGACATCCTTTCTTGGAGAGAGCCTATTTACAAGAGCATGTAGTGACAGAAGAAGGGGAAATGGTTTTGAAACAAAAGAGAGTAGGTCTAGATTAGCTATTAGGAAGAAATTCTTTACTGTGAGGGTGGTGATGCACTAGAACAGGTTGCCCAGAGAAATTGTAAATGTCCCATCCCTGGTAGTGCTCGAACCAGATTGGGTGGAGCTCTGAGCAACCTGGTCTAGTAAAAGGTGTCTCTGCCCACAGAAGGGCAGTTGGAAATAGATGATCTTCAAGGTCCTTTCCAACCCAAGCCATTCTATGATTCTTACATTGCAGCATATTACTACAGTATTTAAAAAGCACTCCATCTGTAAGGGTCTTACATGTCCTGTGCCTCTAATCAATATGTGATGAGGGATTCATCTCCCTTACCTATCATCTGGCTTTCCTCTGTCCTGTAATGTGCTGTCACCATGGCTATTAAAAAATAACAGGCTTTTTTTTTAACTCTGCAAGGCCTCAGAATTAGGATCAGTAAGTCTTCTTTAGTCCGGACTTACACCATGCTGCCAGGACCTTGCTTGTCTACTTCTTACAGCTGTGTAATGATCAGATAACAATTACGTGTTAGAGTTTTGGTTTACCTTTGGGCAATTGTGCAATGGAGCACCTACTGTTCTTCTAATTCTGAAACATTTCTGTAGCTAACAGGAAGTAATAGCTGTGGTTTTATTATGTGTATTCACAGAATCACAGAATCATCAAGGATGGAAGAGACCTTCAAGATCATCTAGTCCAACCGTCACTCTAGTACCACCATAATCACCTCTAAACCATATCCCCAAGCGCCACATCTAGATGCCTCTTGAGCACTTTCAGAGACAGTGACTCACCACCTCCCTGGGCAGCTTATTCTGATGCCTAATCATTGTTTCAATTAAATATTTTTTCAATTTTTTTTAAATCTGAACTTCCTCTGGAGCAACTTAAGGTCCTTTCACTTGAGACATGGCATACAAGAGTAAAGAGTAAAGATAGAAGTATTCACGCTGAGGAGTACAAGCATAGGATGATAGCAGAAATCTTGAAAGAAGACAACATGAAATCAGAAGCTCCAGGCAAGAAACAAATTATTATAGGTCAATTTCTGGTCAGTAAAGGAAGAAGGCCTTAGGAGGTGCGTAATAGTGGCCTCAGAAGTAACTAAGGGAACTCAGAACAAGTATTTCACATGTGTAAAATGTGTCACATACAATGAGTATGGATATCATGTGGAATTGCTGATCGGTGATGAAAGATCAAGGTTTAAAGCATGCCAGAAAATTGCAGAAACATAACCTCAAGTAGATTCCAAAATGAGGAAAAAAAATACTTAACACCAATGTCACAGTTCTTCTGGAAAGCAACCTATGAAGCATATAATTTACAGCTAAACCTTTCCTCTGCTTTTTTAAGAGCCCAATGAACCTTAGGACACAGAGTATAGGAAGTGTGAGAATAATGGTAAGGAATGGATTAGATTCCAGAAAGGCTGTGTATTGACAACTGTAATATTGTTAGGAACTTCAGATTTTAAATTCTGGCAAAATTATAATTTGAATAGCCATAAATTTTGCATAGACTAGATCTTTTGAATAGATTTTTAATAAATTTTGAATAGACGATTACTGAGACTATCAGTAAATGTCTGAATTGATGAGTAAGGTATGTTTCTTTATCCCATGTAAATGTTATGGTGCTTTTGGTCTGGCATCCCCCAGACTTGGTCCTAATTTAGTTGCAATTGTTGCACAACTCTAAAGGTTTTGTTTGCTGTTTGTGTTTCTTTTATTTTTCCCTATTTCATCCTTATGTAGTAATTTGTTCAGTTTTCAGTGTTCCATCATCTGGAATAGTGCTAACAGTGGAGAAATAAGGTTGAGAAGCAAGTAAAGAAAAGAGATCATGGGATGGCATTGATTGATGGATCAGTTTTCAAAGATCTGTAGCAGTAGAACTGATCTGTAAGTGCAGTTAGGTGGAAAAAAGGATGAATATTTTAAGTGGCTTTTCTCAAGAAAGCTGATGGATGGTCTCATTTGCAAGGACAGGTCTCTTGCTGGAGTAATGGCTGAGCTCCTGTGGAAGACCTATAACTAGGGAACTGATGGCTTCTATATCAGAGAAGGGTGGTTTTATTTTCTTTGGAAGGCTGTCCAAAAGTCATTATCTCTCATCTCTTCTATCCCTCTTTTATGGCAATATTCACATCTTGCCACTCTATTACTGCTTGAAACCTCAAGAGACAAGAAAAAAAACCAAACAAATGAACAAAACCCCCACCCAACTAAGCTCTCAAGGAATAAGACAAAGCTTACTATAATTAAATTAACTTTGTAGATGACTCTGTCCTGCAAAAAATATAAGCTATTCTTATAAGCAAGTCAGAAGCATTTTATGGCTATATACATTCTTATGTTTCAATTTTACTAAACATTTACAAAGTGCTCAGAGTTCATTATTTCACTGTCTGTGTTTTTAGAGGGGCCATTTTTTGCACTCCATTGACAGAGCTATGTTTTTGGTCCATTTATTACTTGACATAATCTAGATATTTTACCTCCATTTTTTGTCAGGAGTTCTTTCTTCTCCATTACCTACTATGTAGCTTGTTACCACATTCAATTGCTTCTTTCTTCATGAAATGGGTGTCCATCAGACTATTAGAGGCATAGTTTCCTATTCTAAATCCTTTCCCTAATTGTATATGCCACAACTTTGAAAACATTTGATGTGTAGAGCTTAGCAAGGCAAATGGCAGGCTTGATGAGAGTAAGTCATACTGTAAAAAAAAAAAATTGATTTCATACCCATAAGACAGCAATATTTTGCTTCATAAGCTGAATGCATAATCCAGTTCTAAAGAAACTCCAAACCCCAAAAGAAACAAAAGAAAACCCCCTAACACCACAAAAGAAAACAAAAGAAAGTGCTCTATAGAAATATTGTCTCTTTCTTTTCATATAGATATGTTCTGGGAAAGAACATTATCCCTGGTAAAATTGCTTTAGAGAGGAGATGATTTTGTTTTCTTAAGGAGAGGTATTGATGGGTTTAGCACAGATGGCAAACATGACAGATATTTATTTACCGAATGCGTTTGCATATCAGGAACACGTTTTATAGAACGACATGCTTGAAGACAGATTTACAAACCACATGATGATCATATATTTTTTTAGCTTATCTTGACATTAGAGGAAGACTGTTTCTCCCTTGATTATAACCTTAGTTTGCAGAACTACCCTAGCAACTGAAAATACATAGTTTAAAAACATTAAAAAATACTATAAGAGCAGTAACATAAAGAAAAACAATCTGAATTCATAAAAAGCAATTTAAAATTCAGTTAATGATATGCAGCCTGACAAAGGAAAAATCAAAGAAACGGTTGAATAATCTACTGACAGGTATGCATCATATATCTCCTTTGCTGTTTAAACACAAAACTTGGAGCGCTGGAACAAAGAAGAAGATGGTACCCCTCAAATATTTTTTGGGGACTGATTTGTTTTAATATTTCCATTAGTGATCTTACACAAAGGACAAATAATATCTTTCAAAAATCTAGAAAAATGTTATATATAAACCCACTCTGGATTAAAAGAATCAAAGGAAGTAGAATAAAGATATTAAATGCATGTCTCTCACTTTTATAGACTAGTAAAAAATTCTCAGATCAGCTGAAATTTCATGTTCTAAGATGTAAGCAGAGAAAAAAATATGTCAACACATTAGTTGATCACGATATGACCATGAATTGATACTATTATGCGGTTAGGAAGAGGACAAATTTAAGCCTGAAATGAATTCTAGTACATATATCAGAGTATTGATTGAAGTATATGATGTTTTTGGAGGTTTGTATTTTTAGTACTTTACTTTAAGGAGCAATAACTGCCATTTGATAGTTTAAGAAGCCATATGTGAAATGTAACAGCCCCTGCTCAAAACTCCCCTGCTCATTCTGCTCAAAACTAACAGATAAACAGATTGACTGTGTGTCATCAAGACTGTTCAATCTTCATAACAAGCTATTTCCTTTAGATTTTGTTGTTGTTGTTTACTTATTGCTATATTAAACACTTCAACTTGAATTCTCTCAGCTAATGTGCTCTAATTCTTCATTATGTTCTCTACTATATCATGAAATAGTGTGTGCCATACATTAGGATAAGTCAGCATATTTGTTCTGAATCATTTGCAATAAATTTATCCCTGGAGATGACTATTCCCTGAAATCATCTGTAATTGCTTTGCAACAATATTCCAAAAGGCCATCCAGTGTGGAATGTGGCTTTTTCTGTTATCAAGAGTCATACTTTCTTTGCCTTTCTTTTTATGCTAGCACTGTGGTTCAGGCAAGAACAAGACTCAAGTCTAATAGAAATACTTAAAAGGCAGAAGGTGATCTCTATTGCCAAAGACCTTTTTGTTCTGTAGTTATTAAATAAAATGACATATTAAATATGTTAAATAGCATTAAAGATATAATAGCATTAAATATATATTAAATAAAACAGTGGTCTTCACACTAACAGACACTCCTTGTATTCAGCTAACATCACATTCACCAGGCCTGGGCCTATCGCACACATTTTCTCTGAACTTATCTTTGCAGGCCCTGTCTGACCAACCTGATCTCCTTTTATGATCAGGTGACCCGCCTGGTGGATGAGGGGAAGGCTGTGGATGTAGTCTACCTGGACTTCAGCAAAGCCTTTGACACCATCTCCCATAGCATACTCCTGGAAAGCTGGCAGCCCACAGCTTGGAGAGGGGCACTCTCTGCTGGGTTAAGAACTAGCTGGATGGCCCAGAGAGTGGTGGTGAATGGTGCTGCATCCCGTTGTTGGCCGGTCACTAGTGGTGTTCCCCAGGGGTCAGTGCTGGGCCCAGTTCTCTTTAATATCTTTATTGATGATTTGGATGAGGGCATTGAGTGCATCATCAGCAAGTTTGCAGATAAGAGAAAGTTGGGGGGGAGTGTTGATCCACTAGAAGGCAGGAGGGCTCTGCAGAGGGACCTGGATAGGCTGGAGAGAAGGCCTGATTCCAACGGGATGAGGTTTAACAAGGCCAAGTGCTGGTCCTGCATTTTGCCCATTACAACCCCATGCAGTGCTCCAGGCTGGGGACAGAGTGGCTGGAGAGCTGCCAGGCAGAAAGAGACCTGGGAGTTTGGATACACAGAAAGCTGAACATGAGTCAGCAGTGTGCTCAGGTAGCCAAGAAGGCCAATGGCATCCTGGCCTAGATCAGGAGCAGTGCAATCAGCAGGACCAGGGAAGTCATTCTTCCCCTGGACTCGGTGCTGGTGAGGCCACACCTTGAGTACTGTGTGCAGTTCTGGGCCCCTTAGCTCAGAAAGGATATTGATGTGCTGGAGCAGGTCCAGAGAAGAGCAACGAGGCTGGTGAAGGGACTCGAGCACAAGTACTATGAGGAGGCTAAGAGAGTTGGGTTTGTTTAGCCTGGAGAAGAGGAGGCTCAGGGAAGACCTTATCACCCTCTACAGCTACCTTAAAGGAGGTTGTAGTCAGGTGAGGGTTGGTCTCTTCTCACAGGCAACCAGCAGTAAGAAAAGAAAGCACAGACTCAAGCTCTGCCAGGGGAGGTTTAAGTTGGATAATAGGCCCAGGGGAAGCATATGACCCCTGCATGTGTGGGTTTTGCTTTCCACAACAAGCTTCCAGTGACAATTCTGTGTTACATTGTATGGGAGGGTGTAGATATACCTTTTATTTACGAGAAATTCAATTAAATCCAAACTATACTGATATGAGATAGTTCTAAAATGTACTTCTGCCAGGGGAGGTTTAAGTTGGATAATAGGCCCAGGGGAAGCATATGACCCCTGCATGTGTGGGTTTTGCTTTCCACAACAAGCTTCCAGTGACAATTCTGTGTTACATTGTATGGGAGGGTGTAGATATACCTTTTATTTACGAGAAATTCAATTAAATCCAAACTATACTGATATGAGATAGTTCTAAAATGTACTAGGATATATCAGTGAAACATTAATACTCCTATTTTCTGTTTCTGTTTCTCTGTAATGAAGAAGTTAGTTCCAGGTATCTTGTTCATTTTTCCACTTAATTAATACTCTTGATGAAGAGAGTTCTTACATTTTCTGTATATCTGATTCACTCTATTTCCAGTCTTCAATGACATCCTGTATTAATTCTCAGGATTCATCTGATCCACCCTTTGAATCCCAGTATACAGCATTTTGGACATTTTAATCTCAATTTCCAAAATTTCTAAAGATATTAAGGAAACAGAACATTTTTTGTAAATCTGAAAATAATTGTTTTTTCTCTTCTTCAGCTTCAGATAGTGGAGTTTATTATTGCTTCTATGTGTCAGTCAAGGATTCCTTCATTATTTTCTCTTTTATTTTCTCTTTTTCCTTAAGTGCTACTTGATATGAACTGATACAATCATACACCATTAGGACATTCACCTTGTTGTAGCTGTCTATATTTTCCATGGTCTTTCAGAGGAAATAATGGGATTATAAATACAAATAAACAAGCTATCCAATCACTAGAAGTCTTGTTGCTAATGAATATATTCCAATGCAAGGTAGTGACAGATCTGACTCTTCTTTGAGAGCAGTTCAAGCCTTTACTTTAAGCTCTGGGGACCATCAATATCTCTGAGCTTTACCGGAGTATTAAGGTTGCAGACAGATGCCTGTGATGCTTATTTGGCCCTAGAGTGAGGTTAAGGTAATTGAACTGAACATGAGAAAATACTGTACATGACATGAGAAAAAAACAAGATAAAACAGATGACTGTGAAAACTGGCAACAGATGCAGAAAACTCTGTGAAGGACATCTGGACTTCAGAAGTGTGCAAGAGGAATATTGTGGGAAAGGGTTAAGCCTCTCAAACTTTGGAGGGGTTGTTGAAGCCCCTCAGGGAGTGCAATTGCCTAAGGCCAGCAGCACCAGGGTAACCATGCCAGTATTGTTATGCATTGCCATGGTCACTCACTTAGAAGTATCAGAAGTATCAAATTTGGGTAAATCTTGGGCAAAGATGGAAAAAAGTAAGTAATTGAAAGAATTTATTTGCTGGAGATGAGAGTGGTAAAGGGGGAGAACCAGGGTAAAGAAAGTGAGGAAACAGGGAATATAAAGAGTAGTATATCATGTGATCTGTGCTAGTTGATGGTCCTTTTCAAGCACCTCTGTATATGAATAGAGCAGTTTGGAACAGGACAGTAAATCCATTGTGCCACTCTGCATATGTCTGACCTATTTCCAGTGTGTGGAGGGACCTGGCATGGCTTCCCTGGCATGGGTGAGTGATTAGGACAAGGACCATGAAGCACTACAGGAGATCAGAAAATCTGCCAACACTGAAAACAAAGTAATAACTGTAGCCAGGCATTATGCAGGCAGAAAAATTGCCTACCAGGACATGATGAAGATTAAATATTTTTAAGCTATCAGTTATTGTTTCTTGGAGAAATGACTTGGAAAACTCACATAGGGAAAAAACCCTAACTTAATCCTGATAAGTGCTAGTTCAAGGAGTTAGAATGCAAAAGCTTTTTCATATTAGGAAAAAATAAAAGAAAGAAGCACATAAACATAGCTAGCTGGGAAGGCCAAAAATTCTACTTTAAAACTTTGAAGATGAAGTAGTATATTAGAAAGAAATTAAACTGCTCACCTGAAAGAATAAAATGCTTATTCATAGCAGCCTTGCAGAAGCTAAAGCTAAATGTAGGTTGCCATTCAAATTGGACTTTGAAAAGACTACATAAAGAAGGAAATAATTCCTCAGCATGATTAGAGAGCAGCCTAGATGAGGCCATTAGTGGATAAAAAGTACCCTTCAAAAGTAGAAACCATATCAAAAAGAATAGAATAGGAAAGAACCTTTTAGAGATTTTGAGAAGGAAATGTTCAAGGCATTAAAAGTAATAATAAAATGTTTCAACTTATAATAAGCAAACACCTTTCTACAGATGAACACTAACCCAGTATACAGTTAAGATGAATAAGTAGTATAAATAAGAGAAGTCATATTTAAGGAAGATAATTCCAGTGTTTACTACAAGGAAGTCTAAGGAGTTTCTACAGCAGGGAGCAGAGAAGAAACCTGAGGAACTGCCTCAGATAGAAGTATCAATAGAAGGTATTCAAAACTGCTAATTCAAGTAATAGTAACATGCCACCACTTGATTGTATTCAGTGAAAAAATTCTAGAGGAATGAGAACTCACTGAACTACAAATTATGATGGACAAAATACATGTTAAATTAGCTTCAAAATAAGAAGAACAAAATGTGGCAAAAAGTAGGCATTCATAAAGATCTCCTGATGTTTTCATTATAGACCAACAATTTCCGTTTGAAACTAACTCATAATACTAGAAAAATAAATGAAATTAGAAGGCACATGAGTGAAGATTTAATTTTTAGATCTACAGCTAGCTAAAAGAACTATCAGAAAGATTTCACAATACTGAACAATTAGTGATATAAGTCACTGAAATGAAATATGGGTAGTGATAGTTAAGTATGTGAGTAACAGGCAGGAACTAGGAGAAGCCAGTCATGCAAAGCTGGTCTGCCTTTTAAACTGCGTTAGAACCACTGCCATAAGAAAAGCACCTAAAATATTAGTAATCAGATATTCCTTATTGAGAGACATGGAGGCATCCATTTGCCTTACAGATAATTTATTTTGAGAATTTTTCTGCCTACCAGGATCTCACATTCATGACACCACTGAGAGACTGAGGCTGGTGAATCCTACACTTTTCTGTGTAGGCTTCAATACTACTGTAAAGAGTCAAATCAGAACCATCAAAAGAGACTATAAGTCTCTTGGAATGGTGTTAATAGGGTCTGGAGCATAGGTTATGTTCTCCTCTATCCTCTCAGTCAGAGGAATAGATTTAGGAAGGAGGAAATGAATCAAACAGCAGAATACCTAGCTGCATGACAGATGCCATACCCAAGTTTTTAGCTTCGATGATAGTGGATCTATATTTGAGAAAGTGGGTCTACTGGGAGCTCATGGAATTTACCCGACCACATAGGGCAAGAAAGTCTTCACCAACGAGCTAGTCAGACTTAGATGGAGAGCTTTAATCTAAATTTATCAGGGGAACATGGCGAAGATTTAAATAACAGAGAAGAGCCAGGGACTGCTGATATGTTAGGATCCAACAGGGAGGTATCTGTAAAATGCCTCAGAGAAACTAGGGTGTGTTCCTCTAAATATATGGCAGGGCCAATGACCCATCTTAAGTGCCTCTATAGCAATGCACATAAGCAGGAGAAGCTGGAAGCCATTGTGCAGCTAGAAAGTTACAATATAATAGCTATCACAGAAATGTGGAAGGAAGAATCACATGACTAGAGTGCGGCAATTAATGGCTATAAACTGTTCTGAAAGGGTAGATGAAGGAGGGCAAGGGGGGAGGATTTCCTTATATTTAAATTAATAGATTTACTCCACTGTCTTTGATAAAGAGCAATGAACAGGTTGAGAACTTATATTCAAAAACTGGGGGCCAGGACAGCAAAGGAAACATTGTAGTTGGTGTCTACTGCAGTCTACATGACGAAGAGGAGTTTGTAGATGAAGCAGTCTTACATCACCTATGGGAAGCATCACTCACAGGCTCTGGTCCTGCTGGAAGACTTGAAGTAATTTCACATTGCTGGAAAATCAGCACAGCAAGTTATAAACCACCCAGAAGATTCTTCATGAGCATTGAGGATAACTTCTTAATCCAGCCTGACCAGAGAAGAAACATTATTGGACCTGTTGCTCAACAACACAAAAGAACTAATCAGGGATGTCAAGACGGTGACAGTCTGGCCTGCAGGCAGTGATCATGTCCTCGTAGGAACTATGATCTTCAGGGATAATTTGCCAGATGAAGTATAGAATGTGGGTACTGACAAGAGCCACCAATGTCATCTTGCAGCCCAGAAAAACAACAGCATTCTGTTCTGCATCAAAAAAAGCTCTGCCAAAAGGTTGAGGAAGGTAATTTTGCCCCTCTGCTCAGATGTCGTGATACCCCACATGGAGTACTGCACCCAGCTCTGTGGTCCTCAGTACAAGAATTTTGGTCACTTCATTTTCAAAGAATAGCTCTGAAGTGTGGCATGGAGTAACAAATAGCAGTCAGGCAACAAACAGCCTCTTCTTATAACAAGAAACTAAATGAATTAGGGCTCCTCACTTTAGTGAAAAAGAAAAGGGTGACAGAGGAGAGATATAACAAATATTTATAAAAGAAATGAGGGAGTAACCATTGATTAACAGGAGATGACTAATTGCTATTTCTCAGATATTTTAAAAATTAACTTTGCTTCTCAATGAAACAAAATGAAACAAAATACCATTTGTGCATAACAAGAAAATTTTCATGGATTATTACTGAGCCTAAAATTACAGATTAGTTACAAAAATGATAAGACTAATTAATAAACCTACTAGCAACTATTAGTTGGAATAGCGTAACAAAAACATCTGGAGCAAAATTTCCATCCAGATATCATATTTTGCAACAATATCATTGAAAAACCATGACATTTTATATGCCATGTCTCTTGTACATTTTATCTAAGCATCCATTATTAGCTACTGAAGAGAAAGAGCACTGGTCTAAAAAAATCTTTGCTCTGACTTGACAAAAATTATTTTAATGATGTGATAACCAACAATAACAACAATAAGACAATAATATAATAAACAAGAAAGCAACCATTTTTTCATGAAGCAAAAGAAGGCTAAGGGATGATCTCATTGCTCTCTACAGCTTCCTGTGGAGGGGAAGAGGAGAGGGAGGTGGTGATCTCTTTGCCCTGGTTTCCATTGATGATCATTCAAAATGTGAAGAAAATAGAGAGGTTTATTCTAACTTAAAATATTTTATATAAGCTCTGAATTACTGGAACAATTTGACTCGTCCAAGAACAAGCACTACAAGGAGAGGCTAAGGGAGTTGGCATTGTTTAGCCTGGAGAAGAGGAGGCTCAGGGAAGACCTTATCACCCTCTACAACTACCTTAAAGGCAGTTGTAGTCAGGTGGTGGTTGGTCTCTTCTGCAACCAGCACAGCAGTAGGACAAGAGGGCACAGACTCAAGCTCTGCCAGGGGAGGTTTAGGTTGGATATTAGGAAGAGATTTTTTATGGAAAGCGTAATCAGACATTGGAATGGGCTGCCTCGGGAGGTGGTGGATTCACCATCCCTGGAGGTTTTCAAGATGAGACTGGATGTGGCACTTAGTGCCATGGTTAGTAACGACGGTAGGGTTGGACTCAATGATCTTTGAGGTCTCTTCCAACCTGGTTGATTCTATGATTCTGTGATTCTGTAAATGGCAATATGTTAGAAGGGCTGACTGGCAAGTGCACTAAAGCAAAATAATTCTGTAATGGAAAGAAATTGTTTTCAAATACCATCCACACTAAGAATAGAGCACGTTTGTCTGAATATGAAAGTTGCTGCAGATTAAGGGACACGAGACTGGTTACTGGCAATGGAATCACAGAATAACTTAAGTTGGAAAAATACCTTTAAGATCATTGAGTCTCACCATAAGCCTAGCACTGCTAAATCCACCACTAAACCGTATCCTTACATGCCATATGTTTTACATATCTGCAGGGCTGGTGTAAACCACTACCCTGCAAGCTGGTTCCAACTCTTCACAGCCCTTGTCATGAAGAAATATTTCCCAATATCCAGTCTAAACCTCCACTGACACAACTTCAAGATACTTCCTTGACTCAATGAATCCCATCATCCTACAGTCTGTATCTATACCAGGAGTTGCCCCAACCCAAGACCAAGACCTTGCACTTGCCCTTGTTGTACCTCATGAGGTTTACATTGGTCCTCTGGATGACACCCTGTCCTTCATGTTTGTCCTCAACAGCAGTCAACTTAGTATTGTCTGCAAAGTTCCTGAAGTTGAACTTGATCTCACTGTTTATGTCATTGATCTTTGCTGGTGGCATGGACAGTGAGATTGAGTGCACCCTCAGCAAGTTCACCGATGACACCAAACTGTGTGGGGTAGTCAACATGCTGGAGGGAAGGGATGTGCCATCCAGATGGACCTTGAAAGGCTTGAGAGGTAGGTCAATGCAAACGTCATAAGTTTAGCAAAATGAAGTGCAAAGTCCTACATCAGGGCTGAGGCAATCCTGGGCATACCTACAGGTTGGGTGGGGAAGTATTTGAAACCAGCAGTGAGGAGAAAGACTTGGGAGTGACAGTGGATGAGAAGCTCACCATGTGCTGCAGTGTGCACTAGCAGCCCAGAAAGCCAATTGAATCATGGGCTGCATCCAAAGGAGTGTGGGCAGCAGGTCAAAAGAGGTGATTCTTCTCCTCTACTCTGCTCTCGTGAGACCCCACCTGGAATACTGTGTGCAGTTCTGGTGTCCTCAACAGAAGAAGGACATGGAACTGTGGGAGCAAGTCCAGACGAGGGCCACAAAGTTGATAAGAGGACTAGAGCATGTCCCCTATGAAGACAGGCTGAGGAAGTTGGGGCTGTTCAGCCTGGAGAAGAGAAGACTGCATGGAGACCTCATAGCAACTTTTCAATATCTGAAGGGGCCTACAAGGGAGCCAGAGAGGGACTTTTTGTTAGGAACTGCAATGATAGGACAAGGGGTAACGGGATCAAAGTGAAGGAGGGGAAGTCTAAGTTGGATGTGAGAAAATGTTTTTTTGCTATAAGGGTGGTGAGACACTAGAACAGCCCCGCCCCGACCCTCGTGGTGTTCAAGGCCAGGCTGGATGAAGCCTTGTGCAACCTGATCTAGTGCAGAGGTGTCTCTGCTGATGGTAGGGAGTGGGGTCTAGATGATCCGTGTAATCCATTCCAACCTTAAATTCTATGATTCTATGATGAAGATATTAAACAGTATTGGTCCCCATACACACTGCTGAGGAACACCACTTGTCACTCCATCTGGATATTGAACTGATCCTTCCATCGAATCTATCTCTCTCCAATTTAGAATGAAGGATGCTGTGGGGGACCATGTCAATGGCTTTTCAGATATCCAGATAGATGACATTTGTAGTTCTTTTCTTGTCCACTGTTGGAGTCACTATCACAGAAGGCCCTTAGTTTGGTCAGGCAAGATTTGTGCTTGATTGAGCCAGGCTGGCAGTCTCAAGGGCATTTGAGGGGAGTGTGGGATAAATCAAGTATTCCAGGGGAACTTTTATCTTTTTCTGTTCATATTTTGCCATCTTTGATGCTTCTCTGAGACCTAAGTTTTGCACATGTATAAACATGCTTAGAAATCTGAAAGCAGAAGGAACTTGCATAAATTTGACAGCTTGTCCTTGAAATAGATTAATATTTTCAATGCCTGTGGCTGCCACAGTGGGCCAGTGTAATTCAAATCTTGAGATAAATGACATCTAGGATAGGGTTTCAGAATAACTAGTTTATTAGTAAAGCCATATATAGAGCTGTATCACCATCACCATCTGCTCTGCTTCCTGACATTAGCATTATCAAAACTATAGTTAATGAAACTTTATGGACTCATATCCAAGGCTATTCAAGTACTATTATGCTAAATCTCTCGAACCTAGAGACTAAGCATAGTTTAAGGAAAACTTTTGCAAATCTTTTTAAGGCTGGGAATGCTCACATGAGAAGCTAGTAGATTTCATTTAAGTGACTTCCCAGGCCCTTTTCCAGTCAAATTCCTTCCTCACTTAAATATCACCATGCTGTAAGAGTTGCAATTTCATCCATAGGGGCAGGCTCAGAACAGTCTATAAGATGCATTTGATGCATAATTCATTAAGAATTTGTGTTTATCATCACAGAAAACAACACCCACAAAAGTGGTTGTCATAGCAATTAATTGTCAGCATGTATATTCAGAGGTGAATGAGGGCTGTCATCTGAGAAACTTTTTCACATCAGAATTCTGCATTGCATTCTTGACATGCTAATTCTAAGGTTTCAGTGTAATTAAAGTCAGTGTAATAGGTCTTTGTGCTTGTGTCTGATGTGTCCAAGCAATGACATCAACTAGTGTCTGTACAAGATAGATTTTCAATTAGTAATGGATGGAGACTATTTGGTCAATATACTTTCATTGCTGTAAGGAAGAATCAGATATTTACTGCAACATGTTAGATTTTTATGATTCATACAGTATTACAAGAATTAGATTATATAGCTAGTCTTGTTTTATCTCATTTTGTTAGCGTAGAAAACACATAATCACTGAATGATTATATGGGTGCTTTTATTGAAGAGCTCTGGGAGTCGTGGTGCAGACCCAAATCTGACTCCCACATGGATCTGAGATGGATACATTTTTATACTCTTCTTTTACATAATCATGGTATAATCATACGTTAATCATTACTTTGCTATTATTCTATTGATTTCATCCAAGCATGAGTTTGAGTTCCCTTTTCCCATTATTGTTGTATAATTATCTATTATGCAAGTGGGTACATACAGATAGGTCCACGGGTACAGGTTCACATCGTTCTACTAAGATAATGGGTGCATACGGGTAGGTACACAGGTGTAGGTTCACATCATTCTACTAACATAGTGCTCATTCTTGTCACTAAGGCCTACTTTAGCTACCATGATTTTAGAAACATTTTACCCCACGTTATCAATTTTCTGTCCATTCCAGCCTTCCACACTTTTGCTTATTTAGCTTAATAATATGCTCAGCTCATCCTGAAAACATTTAAATAAATTCAATTTTTTAAGAACATGGATGGCTTGACTTCCTTCTAGACATTCATGGCTTTGCCAATATTCTACTTACATGTAAAATTCCAGTGATGGGTCCAATTGCCCAGAACAAAAGTTGTATTTTGAGATTATGATTTTACTTCAAGAGGAAAAAAAAGCACCTTGGTATCTGATGAGAAGATCTCACAGAGAGTTTAGATATGTGTCTTCCATCTAATTTAATTAGATTGAACAGAAATATTGAAGTGTGCTTTTGCATGTTTTCTTCTTAAATAAAGTGTCAAATCTGAAGACTAAATTATTGTCTTATCTAAAAGCTGTCTAACTTTCCAAAAACCAGATATGATTATATTAATTTGAAAACCTTAGGATAAAAGATTTAGCGGTATCTTCATTGCTTTGTACAGACTTGAACATCAATCAGATGAGACATGTGAAGTGCAATTTTTTTACCTCAGTCTAGTGCACAGCATTATCTCAGCTTCTCAGAACAGATACAAATTTGTCACTGTCGTAAACATACTGCATCATTTATCAAAACATGTAGTTCAAAGTGTCCCATATTTAAAATATAAGGGTGAGGTCTTACAGTCCATCTTTTTTGCATTCACTGGCAAAATGTTGGAACTCATTTTGCTCTTTAGTTGGCAATATCATGCATTAGAGAAACACACCATGCTGTAAAACACTGTAAACAAAGGAAATGAAGTTAGCTGGCTACTACAAGCAGGGTGGTTTTGAACATTCTGTCTGCCACTTGAGAAACAAATTCTTCACTATATACACTGAAAACCTCAGAAACTAAAAGTGATGTATACAGATTACAAGGAAAAGGATCCTAGCATTTTAGTGTCTAGGGTTTTAGATTTTCTTCCTTTTTTCTTTTTTTTTTGCAGGTGTTTCTTTAATGTATTCCTGTATAAATATGGATCAGAAATCGCATTGATTGCTACAGCTCTGCAGAACATATTTGGTATGTATTTGTTGCCTATGTATCTGGACTGAAAAACCTGTCAAAATGAGAAATTGAAGCTAATGGACATGAGGCAACTGATTTTATCATAGGAAAAATATTTATTCCAAAATTAATTTTTTTTTTATATATCATCCTCTTGTGTGCAATGGATTGATGTAAAGGTGCCAATAGCTCTTCAGTGTAACTTTTACTTCTGTTTTCAACTGAAACAATTTGTCCTTAAAAGATTTGGTCAGAGGGTTGTGGGTTTTCTTCTGTTTGTTTATGGGCAAGTATTGAGGTGTTTGTAGGATTTACAGAATGGAGTTTTCCATTTTCATTTACAATGAACAGACAAAAATTTTATATACAGTGGACAGTGGGGGCTGCCTTCTGTCTAGAAGAAGTTATTAGCTTATGTTCAAAACAAATGCATATGTAAGTTGTTTTGCTGCCCATTGTTTACCAACAGTGTGTAAGACTATGAAGAAGAAAAGGCAAGGAGGAATCACTCAGGACAAAAGTTTCTGAAGAGTGTTTGGAGGCTAGATACTCTGAAATGAGGTCACAGTAGTGAACTTACATATAGTAGTAGCTCACATATTTGGAGTATTTTAGAATATTCAGTATTGCATAAAAACCAGTTTCATTGATATTTTGTCCTTCCGCAAATTTCTAATTTTGAGAAAGTTAATGACAGGAACACTATTTTAAGTTGCTGGTGCAGCATGGATATGTATTCCCTCTGTAATTCTAAAGGCATCACTGAAGACTGGAAAATAGGAAGTGAAGTAATAATACATTCTGGGAGAATGGCAATAAATGAATATTTATGATTTGCAGCACCATTACTGTGATTACTTAAACAAGGCAGTTCAAGAATTTCTCTTAGAAACATCTAGTGTGTCTTGAAACACAAAATTTCAGAAACATTGGCCTTGCCCATCTGTGTTTTGTTTCCAATTTCCTGAGGTCTTTATGTATAAAGTACAGATAATATTAATACTAAGCAATTTAACACACATCTGTTTATGAGAGATTCTGGAGAAAATGCATATGAAACAGCCTTGCAGATGAGTCAGCGAAATATTACAGTTTAAATGTACCAAATAGGTCTGTGAAATCCGGAAATATCAGTGAGGAATGGAAACCAGACCTGCAGCTAAACTGCAAGTCTTTTAACAGATAAATGAAAATGCACTCTCAGAGAAGTGGTGAAGCCTAAAGCCAAATCATAATCTAAATGAATAAATGTGACTTAATTATATCTGTTAGGCACAGCCCAGTGCTGGAACAGTACAGTATATTTTCTCATCTAAAAAGTAATTTCATAAGTAGCTGAAAAATAACTAGCAGGGAAATCTCACCAGGTCACTGCTTAGCATCAAGTCCATGTCTCCTGGTCATCACAGTTACAGAACTGAGAAAGCAGTTCTTTTTTTTCTCCTAGTCTGAGGCAGCAGAAATACTTTGTGTATAAATGAACATGATGGGGAGTGGAGGACAGGAATTGTATACACCTGTTTATTGTTTTGTGCTTTAGCATGATTGCCCTTCCTGCTCTGCTGGCGGTTTCTCCGTGGGAAGGATTTAGAGAATTATAAGAGTATTTGAGTAGTTCATAAAGATTTTTAAAAAATTAAATCATTACTAGTAAAAGTATTTCACTGTTTTGTGGCACTGACCTAGCTTATCCTTCCTGATTAAAAAAAAACCCCAAAATGCTTGTTATCATATTCATCATGTCAGTATTCTTCCATTGTCATAGAAGATACGGTAATAAAGTGATGAATTTCTGCAGTCCTTTAAACTTTGTTTAAGGAGGAATAATTATATGATTTTCTTTCCCTTTGTGGCGTAATAGTTGAGGAAGAGCTGATACCAACATCGTGAACTCATGAGGCAGTACAAGTTCTTTCCAGATAAGCATATTTTCCCAAGAATTAGTCTATGTCTGCCTTAAATATTCAGAGTTCCTTTCAACACTCTAAACCCAGTAATTGGATCAATTATGAGGAAAGAGAGGGAAAAGGTAATTTCATTTTAATCAGAATGATTCCCCAGTACCCTATTATCTAAGGGCACAGTGCTGTCCCAAGCTAAAAGCATCTGCCAGGGCAGGACTCAGGAATGTCTTGGCTCTGCTTGAACTCTGGAGGCCATGTCCCCTTTTCACTAGCTGCCAAGTCAGCCTAGCTCATGGAACATGACCCCCTCAGCTGTCATATTCTTGATTATTTGCCCTTCCACAGAGCTGGGGGAATAAAAACAAACAAACAAACAAAAAGGGTTGAAAGGATTCATAGAACAAAAAGGCAATATATGCTAGAATTGAAGCATTTTTTTCTTAGATCATGTGCCAAAAGAGACACAGTGAAAACCCAGTTGTGATGAAATTAGCCTCTTCCATGAGAGTGATCAAATAGCTCTTTAAGTGTAGTGTATGGTGTAATAGCAATGCACAATGGTAGTACAAACAGAATTCAGTATTTGCACATCTAATCAAGATAATTTCAAAATATTTCTACATTTAGACTGAAAATACTGTCTGTATAAATATACTAATGATTTCACAAATTATTCAACTTTTTCCTTGGCAAAATGTTCATTTCAGTTTTATTTAGAATCATTTTCATATTGGTTGAAAAGGACCTCTAAGACCATCGAGTCCAACTCTAAAGCTAATACTACCAAGCACCACATCGACACTCTTTTATATACCTCTAGGAATGCTGACTCCACCAATTCCCTGGGCAGCCTGTTGCAATGCTTGATAACAATTTTGGAGGAGAAACTTTCCTTCATATCCCATCCAAACCTCCCCCAGTTCAACTTGGAGTCATTTCCTCTTGTCCTATCACTTGTTACTTTGGAGAAGACACCAACCCCCACCTCATTATAACCTCTTTTCAGGTAATTGTAAAGAAAAATAAGGTCTCACCTGAACCTTCTTTTCTCTCAGTTGCTGAACATAAGACTTGTACCCTTTCACCAATTTTGTTATCCTACTCTGGATTTGCTCCTGAATATAATAAACCCACTCTGATCAGACCTGTTCATCTGGTTGTCCTCACTGCTCCTCAACTTTTGAATAGGATCCATCCAAATTTTTTTATCATTGTTTACTCAAAATATGTTTGTTGATCTACTGGCTAATCAGAAACTACCTAAGTACTACCTAAGTTGTATTACTATATTTGCACAAAAGGAATATCTAATTATATACCTTACTTTGTGATTGGTTTTGCTCTCAAAAACCCTGATTAAATGATTTTGTGGTTAAGTGGGCTTCTGTTCCTGCTCTAGTCTTATTGCTTGACATTGTATGAGTCACTTAGCCTCCCTTTTCTTCATGTCCAGTCTGTAAAGTGACCAGTATTCCTTTTCTTCATTCTACATTCTTTTCAGTGCAAGGATATTAGTTCACTGTATTTTTCTACATCTAGGAGTGTGAGGGTTCCTGGTCTTATGTACACATTATGAATGATGACATATGGCAGCAATGATACATGAAACCTTTCATTCTAGCTTGAAACAGATCTGAGAACAACCTAATCAAATTAGACCTTTATTTAATTATCTCCCCAAATCACTAAATCTTTATCAGTAAGTGTTATTATGCTGTGTTAGATATGATCATGGAAACAGGAATTACATTAGAGTTCAGTGGGTCTTGGCTGCATTGAATATAGCTCACATTTGTATGAAAATTCTAGTGAACCAGTGCAAAGAGTTGGAGACTTCAAGCAAGTAATGTATTTTGTCTTGAAATTTCTTGGGGTCTTTTTCTAATTTTTTTCCACCGAGTATGAGTCGAGCTGCATTTATTCTTCTAATGGGAATCCTCTTTAATAAATGCAGGATTACTAGAATGTAATTTGTGATCATATTAACATGATTACAGCACTCAGAATCCCCATGGAGCCTCTAGAAATATTATTAGGATTGTCAGTAGAAAGAAGTGTATGGATTAAAAGGTTCTAAACTAATCATGCACTTATTAGTTATGGCCAAATTCCTGCTAACTCCCAGATGAGGAAGAAAACAAACCAGAACTAATTACTACAGTTGTGCTCACAGGGGAAGGTGTCTGTACTAGAAAAAGTAAAACAAAATAACTCTCATGCCTATAATTACTTTTTCCATTATGTCATTCTGAATTATTACCAAAAAAAAATAGTAGCATAGTAATATGAGGTGCTGATGGCCTACAGCAATATAAAAATGGGTATCAAGACAGCAGGTGCAGAATGCTACCTTGCAAAATAATCCTTACATTTAGTAGAAATAGATTTATTGATTCCATTTAACAGGACAAATAGGCATAGCTCTGACTTGAACAAAAGCGGATTCTGCAGCCATAAGAGTCTGATTTCAGAGTTCAGTCTTTATACTTTAAAAAAGAAAAGTCAGAATAACCAAGATTTTTCTTTCAGAACATGAAAAAATGCTTACTTTGTCACAGAAATAAATGCTAAATGGAAAAGACTTTTCAGAGATAATTTTGTATATGGTAAAGAAACTTTCACATCTACACGGAATATTAAACCCAGCATCTAATCTTACCCTTCAACAAAACTGTGATACTGTATTAAGGATTACCTAATAAAATCTAGTAATTTAGATTTTCTGGGAAAACTATTCTTAAAACTTAGACCTGTGTAAAAAGAATCACTCTTAATTTTATTCTATCCTGTATATGTTTGATTTTAGATAGCTATTCAAGTCTATAATTCAAGAAAGTTCTGAAACGAAGCTGCCTGATAATTTTTTTATTCATCTCCATTATTGAATCATTGCAAAAAAAAGCAACTTCATCACAGAGTATCCTGAGCATCTCTGTCGAGAACATCCTACACCTTGGTGGTTTGCATCCTCCAAGAAATATGAATATGAAAACACCCTGAAAGTTTCACTCCAGAGCTAGATATAATTTTCTATATTTCAATCACAGTCTGTGGTCTGAGGTCTGAATTATTTTACCAGAAGGAGATATGGTCTTTTAGATGTTTCTAAAAAAGAATGATAGCTACAAATTTCAATCAGTTAGGCATACAGTGCAACTACTCTTACTCCTCCTCCTTATCTGGCTCTAGCACCACATTTTGTGCTGCCAAGAATCCTTCTATTTCCAGACTGCCCATAGACTATTAGCATGTATATAGAGCCTTTAAAGCCTTACTAGAATAAAAATAGAAGACATTCCTCTGCTTTCCTTGCTTCCAGGAATCAACCTCTTATGTAACTTTCTCTGTTGAACAGGAAAAGAGTGTTTCAGGTAAGTTGTTGGTTCTGACTTTTATCCAATTATTTTGATCAGTGTTTATTCTGCTTTGGGTTCAATTCCATCCTCAGGATTTCATTCCAAATGGAGCTGAATTCTTAGCTGCTGATTTCAGTTGAAAACTGGTATTTATCCACTGACAGAACAGAATTTAAAATTATGTGTAGGCACTAGATATAAAGCCACCAGTGGCACTGAAAGAGACTGATCTTAACATTTACAGAGTGTTCCTGCACTAACTAAATCAAAAACTGCAGAAACTGAAGTCAGAGATGCTTTTAAGAAACACACAGCATTTAATTATCATCAGTTAAAAAATGTAGGCCTTTTTTCTGTAGAGGCTACTGATTTGAATATTTCAAGAAAACTTAAAATATCTGACCTGAAGCTCCAGCCAACCTGACAAGAACCTTGTCTTTCAAAATCCAAGAATCTTTTACACATCGATCTACAATCTGGCATATGAGGCAAAGGAAGAAGGGTACTCAAGACTGTGGAATTTGCATTTGCAGGAATACAAGTTCAAATTGTATGAAATTCATAGGTTACTGATGACTCAATGCATCAACAAAGTTCAAATCAAGCAGCTAATTTATAGGTGTTTTCTGATAATTGTTTCATGGGTGAATCACTGCTAAGTCTGCACCACAACAATTTTAATACATCAGATTTCAAAACTCTACATATAATTGTAAGGAAATGCATGAAATGTTTTAAAAATGGACTCTTATCAGAAACTCAATATAACATATTTCAACTTTAAAACCTACAATTAACTTGGAATAAAATCTCTGCTTGCACAAGTGATGCTCAGTATGGTATGGGTTACAATTTCTCTTTTGGTAACATAACCAAGACTAGACCTGATGTTATTTTAGCTAATTAGATTATATTAGCTAATTAGTTTTGTCTACAATTTATTTTGGGTTTTCTGCTGCCACAGACAGCCTCTTGAAGATAGTAATTAAAATAAGAACTCAGTCAAGCGAAGCTCTTTGTCTCAGCTCAGCATGAAACCTTTGATCTCCATCCAAATTCAATGCTGATATTTAGACAAATAACTAAATAAAAATAAGTATGTAAATAATAACTAAAATACAAACCTTGTCTTTCTGCCATGCCATAAACTGGATTAGCTGTAAGCAAATTTTTCTAAATTTCAGTGAAGAAAGGTCAAGCATAGCATGTGTAACTTTGAACCAGCAGAAATAACTTTTAAAATAAATAAAAAATAAAAAAATCAATTCCATTAAAAAAATCTCATTTTTCACAAAAATTTAAAAAAAGCATTTTATTTGAAAGAACTTTTTGTGTTCTGTTTAACAGTTTTCTTTCTGATAATGAAATACACAATATAAATATTATACAGGAAATAGCACCTCCTCTTACTTCTTGATGGATATTTAAAATGGATATTCTTTTCATGTAACATGCAGAAAAATAGCTGCTTGTTTTGACACATATTTGGAGACACTTGTGGGGAATGTAGTGCTCCAAGGCAACCTTGGCTGTGGGGAACATGAGACGGTGGAGGGGCCCAAGAATGCTGACTGAATTTCAAGGAACACTTTGAAATCCTTCAAGCTCAGGAGCAACGCATCCTGACAAGAAGGAAATCAGGTAAGAGTGGCAGGAGGCTTCCATGAATGGATAAAGAACTGCTGAGAATATCCAGGGTAAAAAAAGAAACTTGCAGGAGGTGACGAAAGGACAGGTGCCCTGGGAGAAATACAGGGAAATCATATGGGAAAGTAGGGACAAGTTTAGGGAAGACAAGGCTCAGACAAAATTGAGTCCTGCCAGGGATATTAAGGATATCAGAAAGGGCTTTTAGATGCTTCCATGAATGGATAAAGAACTGCTGAGAATATCCAGGGTAAAAAAAGAAACTTGCAGGAGGTGACGAAAGGACAGGTGCCCTGGGAGAAATACAGGGAAATCATATGGGAAAGTAGGGACAAGTTTAGGGAAGACAAGGCTCAGACAAAATTGAGTCCTGCCAGGGATATTAAGGATATCAGAAAGGGCTTTTAGATATGCAAGCAAAAGGAAATAGCACCTCCTCTTACTTCTTGATGGATATTTAAAATGGATATTCTTTTCATGTAACATGCAGAAAAATAGCTGCTTGTTTTGACACATATTTGGAGACACTTGTGGGGAATGTAGTGCTCCAAGGCAACCTTGGCTGTGGGGAACATGAGACGGTGGAGGGGCCCAAGAATGCTGACTGAATTTCAAGGAACACTTTGAAATCCTTCAAGCTCAGGAGCAACGCATCCTGACAAGAAGGAAATCAGGTAAGAGTGGCAGGAGGCTTCCATGAATGGATAAAGAACTGCTGAGAATATCCAGGGTAAAAAAAGAAACTTGCAGGAGGTGACGAAAGGACAGGTGCCCTGGGAGAAATACAGGGAAATCATATGGGAAAGTAGGGACAAGTTTAGGGAAGACAAGGCTCAGACAAAATTGAGTCCTGCCAGGGATATTAAGGATATCAGAAAGGGCTTTTAGATATATGTTGCAAGCAAAAGAAAGACTAGGAATAATGTGGGCCCTACCCAGAAGAAGACAGGAGACCTGGCTACTCTAGCCAGAGAGTAGGCTGAGGTTCTCAATGACTTCTATGCCTTGTTCTTCAATGACAGTTGCTCTAGGCACATTGCCCAAGTTGAGAAATGCAAATGTAGGGACTAGGAGAATGAAGAACATAAGCCCACTGTAGGAGGCAATCAGGTCCAAGACCATCTAAGGAACGTGAATGGGCACAAGTACATGGGACAAGATAAGAGTCATCTGCAGGTTCCAAGGGACCTGGAAGATGAAGTTGCTAAGTCAAAATCCATCATTTTTGAAAAATTATGCCAGTCAAGTGAAGTATCTGATGATGGGAGAAAGGGAAACATAACCTCCACTTTTAGAAAAGAGAAAGCAAAAGACGCAGAGAACTACAGACTGATCAGTCTCACCTCTGAGCCAGGTAAAATCATGGAGCAGATTCTCCTAGAAACTATGCTAGGGCACATGGGAAACAAAGAAGTGATTGGTAACAGTAACATAGCTTTAGAAACAGCAAATCATGCCTAATAAATCTGATGACCTTCTATGACCGGGCTACACCATTGATCAATAGGGACAGAACAACTGGCATTGCCTACCTGGATTTATGCAAAGCATTTGACACTGTCCCTCATGACACCCTTGTCTCTAAATTGGAGAGTCATGGGTGGCTGACTTGATCAATAAAGATCTGTCTGGATGGTTGCATGCAAAGAGTTGTGGCCAATGGCTCATATCTACATGGAGACCAATGACAAATGATGTCCCTCAGAGACCAGAGCTGGGGCTGATACTGTTCAACATCTTTGTTGGTTACATGGACAGTGAGATGGGTGCATCCTCAGCAAGTTTGAAGGGGGGCCTACAAGGAAGCCAGAGAGGGACTCTTTTTTTAGGAAATGTAGTATTAGGTCAGGGAGTTATGGTATAAATTTAAACACAGGAAATTTAAATTAGAAGTTAGGAAGAAGTATTTTACTGTGAGGGTGGTGAGACAATGGATTCACTTGCCCAGGGAGGTAGAGGATGCTCTACTGGCAGTGTTCAAAGACAGGTTGGATGAGGCCTTGAGTAACCTGGTCTAGTGGGAGGTGTCCCTGCCCATGGTGGGGGTTAGGACTAGATGATGTTTAAGGTCGATTCCAACCCCTTAACATTCTATGGTTATATGATATATAAATATAGAATAAGGATTGGCACATTAATTTTTACAATATTGAGAAATATGACAAGAGTGTAAATCCATTTCCTGAGCCCACTGATCTCTACAGGCAATTTTAATTTCTGCCTTTGTGTTTATCTTCATCCTTGTACACTTTCTTCTCTACCTTTTCCATATCCTTGCTTTTATAAAAGTAAATTAAAAAGTATTAAAACCAAAACAATTACATTAATAAAGGTAAATCTGTGTTTACTCTTTCAGATTAGTTGAATATTTATCTTGTGTATATCACCTCTGTAAAGGAGTAAGACCTACTCTTTGTCTACATGACAATATGAGGCAAACAGTCTTCTGCAGTATTCTTCAGTATTATTTTGGGGTTTTTTTGTTTAACTGATCTGTTTTCAAATGTCTGGCCATCTACTTATAAAATGCAGTGCTTATGTTAAAGTTTTTTCAAGCATTTTTTTTCTTAATATGTGGCAAACATATGTATTCTTTATGCTTTAAGACACATATGGTGTTAAGGTTGCCATAAGAAGCATGACAGAATAGCTGCAATAAAAAATTCATAAGAACAGGCCACAAGATAAAACTAAAGGAGCAGATGAAGCAATAGCTTAAAGTGGTATTAAATGGAAACATTCTAATCCATGATGTACTATCACATACTTATTGCCTAAAGCTTTTCCAGTTGAGAACAATATGTTGAACATGTATCTGACAGAGGCCTACATTGGTACAATATTACTTCACAGTTAGGTGATCACAAGCTGCCAAGTAATTTGTAGAGATAGCCAGGGAGCAGGAGACAGACACAATCTTGCCCTAAGGCTTATCAGAAAGGCAGAAAAGTGATACAGACAAAGGAATACACATTAGCACCAAACAGCATTTTCAATATTTCAGTTGCTCAGTCCTCAGAAACTCTTGCCCAGTGACTTGAAAACAAATATACTTCAATACTGAAAATAATCAGGGAAGCAAGTGACATCTATATATTCTGCAATGTAGAGTATGCTTGCTTTTGTTTATGACCTTTTGGGTGAAGGAAAATGATAGCTTGCCTAGTATTTAAGCTCAGTCAACAGACTGATCCATGAGCAAAACTGTGGCATACAGCCAAGTGCATGCAAGTTAGATGAAGATAGGGGCAACACTTTGTCCATTAGTTAGGAAAACAAGAAAAGCAAGTAAGAAGTATGAGCCAACGTATGCAGATTATATATGATCAATGAACCCAATATGTAAAAAAGTATACTAAAGAGTGAAATTATCTCTTATACTAAGGAACAACTATATATATGCATAACTGAAACCATATATGAAGAAGTATATGTAGCTGTTTATGGAGAACTTTTAAACATCCCATACTGTCAGAATTTTTTGATTTTCTCAAAGTGTTCCAAACATTAATATTGCTCCTGAAGGGTTAATTTTCATTATTTGTTTTCAAATTTGTTTCTGCAATTTGTGAAGGACTTTCTTAAATTATTTGCATTATCTTCACATAAACTACTACACTCACTATCAATATCTGATGAAGAAGAAAAAATATCAAGCTAGTGTTCCTTTCTTATGTTCTACTTTCTCTGGATTTTTACAGAAATAATAAGTCAAATTATGCAGCAGATGTACAAATTAAATGCAATGTCAAACCTGTGCAAAATCTGTTTTATTTGCAGCAGAGAAGTCATATGCCACCACTCCCTTTTAAAGTAGAAGTCAATTGTTAGGGCTAAGATCTCAAGTAGCATTACCCCAGTCTGTTCTCTGCCGTGTTGCCCTACAATGTTTTGCAGCTACAAAGAAAATTATTTTAATAACACTGTTTCAACTAAAATAAATATTCTAAAGCCTTCCAAGGTTTTATCCTACTGGAACTTGTAAGGTGACTCAGAAAAATGAGTAATATGTTTCCTCAAAAAACTCCCACAACAACCCAGCAAAAAATGACCCCAACCTTAGGGCTATTATTAAGATTACTTAAAAAAGAAGAATGCAGTATTTAGGTGGGGAAAAACAGAAACAAATGCACATGAAAAAGCTTAATGAAACCAAAGGCATTAAGTCCTAGTTTCAAAAAAGACTTCTTTATTTGGTCTTTTTTTATTTAAATGATATTTAATGCTTCTAGTCTGAGTGCTGTGAGTTCTGGAGGTAACCGTAAAAAACATAAAAATTGATCCCGTAACACTCTCACATATAATAATACTTGTCCAGCTCAGGCAATCTCTTTCCAGTATTATTAATCCTCTAGTTTTTATGGTCAAGTAGCTCTGCACAGTATGATAGGACTCTCTGTGTCAGTGTTCTGAACCGAGACAACTACATAATTTTCCAGAGGTAAATACATTTTAAAAAGAATTATTTTGCATGTTTTAGGAGATGTTTTTAATTAAATCATGATCTATAAAAAGATGAGTTTTAAACAGATATATGGAAAAAAAAGTGTGTCTAGTAGACAGATAGTGTGTTCAGGTAAAACAATTAAAAAGAAAAAAAACAAACCTTGAAATCAAATTTTTCCATTTCTTGCTGCACCTTTCAAGACTTTACTCAAACCAGCAACTTTTAGTGACTTTCTAAACAGCAATAACTAGTACTGGTTTTCACTGCAATAGTTAAATTTCTTCATAGTAGCTACTATGGGGTTATGTTTCGGATATGTGAAGAAAACAATGTTGATAACACACCAATGTTGTAATTATTGCTTAACAGTGCTTACAGAGCATCCAGGCCTTTTCTGCTCCTCACATCATGCCACCAGTGAGTAGGCTTGGGGTGCACCAAAAGTTGGGAGGGGACATAGTTGTAGGAAAGAAGGAGAAGTGGTGGGGAATGTTCAAAGTTTGTCTTCCCAAGTTATCATTATGCATGATTGAGCCTTGCTTTCCTGGAGTCAGTTGTGAATTAATTCCTTGTTTTGCTTTGCTTTGCTTTTGCCACAGCTATTGTTTAACATTGTTTTGCCACAGCCATTGTTTACATGTTTTACTGTCTTTCACTCAATTTGTTTTCCCACTTTCACCTGTCTGATTTTCTCTCCCATTCCACTGGGGATGAATGAGTTACAGGCCATGTGGGACTGAGTTGCTCACTGGACTCAAACCACAACCATGGAACCACAAAACTTCCAAAGTCTTTCTTTTCTGTTGCCATAACAATGCTCCCCAACCCTGACATGCCTCGTACCTCTGGTCTAACTGTATCACCAGGAAATGTTGCATCCATATCAAGTCCAGAAGTTTTGCCCAGGAAATTATATATAAATCTCTCAGGAAAGAAGTAATGTCATCTTTGCCCACAAGAGAATGGCCTTCTATAGCCGTCTTCTACACTGTTCAGCTTATTATTTTATTGAACAATGCCTAATATAAAACTTTATACTGAAGATAGATGGAGAGAAAATAGATTGTATGTGCCATAGGTACCTAGACTGTCCCTTTCCTGACAGGCAGGAGAAACTGTGAGTCACTTACACTAATCCTGACAGACACGAAAGTTATCTTTCCCCTAGTTCTCCTAATGTCCTCTATCCCATAACACACCTACAATACCTGGCAGAAACTCGTTACTCACAATTCACACATCCTTGAAATTGGATATTCAACCAAAGGGCACACAAATATATCTCTGACATGTGAGTAGTGTTCAAAAATTCTGCCTCCAGTGTTTCCCATTCCTGACTCTTTGCAGCTTTTTTTTATCTAGAGAATCTCAGAATCACAGGACTAAGGTTGGAAGTGACCTCTGGAGGACATCTGTTCCAGCCCTTAACAGAGCAGGCTCATCTAGACCAGGTTGTCCAGGACAGTGTCCAGAATGTTTTTGAATATCTCCAAATATGAAGGTCCCTAGGGATCTCTCTGGGCATTCTGCTCCAACCATAATGTTCTCCTTTTACCCTGTTCTTGATATAGATAATGCAAAATTTAGATTCTCTGCTGAGTAGCACTATTTAAAATCTATGTGTGGCAGTGTATACAATTTATCAGTCCTCTAAAAGTTTTGTTTCTTAGTGAAAAATTCATTTCAACATTCAGTTCTGCATTTAGGATTTTGATAATTAAATATAAGAGATCCTCAATCATGACCCTTCAAAGCATCTGGGCAATTCAATGCTATTTTGAGACTATAATATTTAGGTGCCATAATTCCATATTTAGAGGTTTAATGCTGCAAGAATGAGTCCTATAGGAAAGTAGAATCATAGTATATTTAGGCTGGAAAAAACCTTTAAGATCATTGAGACCAAACATTAGACTAGCACTGTAAAGTCCACTGCTAAACCATGTCCCTAAGTGACCCAGCTACACATCTTCTAAATGCATACAGACATTGTGACTCAACCACTGCCCTGGGCAATCTCTGGTGCAACTTAGGGTATTTTCTTTACGAGAAGGAGGGTCAAAGACATCTTTGAAAACTTAGTTTATAATCCTTCGTAAGCACCTCTGGAAATATGACTCAAACAGCTTTGTAGAATTGTCTCTTTTGTGTCTAGCCTGTTTTCCTTGTATTGCTCATGTGGCTCTTGAAAAGTAAGTAAACAACCTCAATCATGCAATATTGTCCATGACTCTGTTATTTAGAGAGTGCATTTTGCAAGTGTTTGGCTGCTAATAATGGGTAGAACTTCTTTTAATTTTCTCTGCACTCTGAAGTCTCATACCTAGTTCTCAGAATTGTCTCTTTTGTGTCTAGCCTGTTTTCCTTGTATTGCTCATGTGGCTCTTGAAAAGTAAGTAAACAACCTCAATCATGCAATATTGTCCATGACTCTGTTATTTAGAGAGTGCATTTTGCAAGTGTTTGGCTGCTAATAATGGGTAGAACTTCTTTTAATTTTCTCTGCACTCTGAAGTCTCATACCTAGTTCTCATGCAACCCAAAAGTCAT
>NW_008666785.1:46322-92773 GCF_000695815.1 Acanthisitta chloris | reverse complement strand
GTGACATTAGCAGCTAAATAATTTCATATGCAGAATCAACATTGCATTGCAGCCCTGGAATGCCAAATAATTAAATGGCTAATCCATAGCTACTGAATCCTACAAACTGTCATATAAAATACTGAGTTGCCCTATATGCTACTTCTGGTAATGTCTAGCCTTTGCAGATTATTATATAATTCTATGAGCATTATTGTTTATAATGAGATGAACAGAAATAGTATTGGTAATTACTCCTGATCTGTTTGGTGTATACTGTAATTTTTTTTTTGGTGGCAGTTATTTTTGCTTGCTTTCTTTCTTTCATTTCTTGTTTGTTTGTTTTGTTTTGTCTGTTTGGGGTATTTTGTTGCTGTGTTGGATTTTAAAATGTGATCCTCCTTTTCAAAATTCATTTGATAAAACCAAGCATTGGCTATCCCTTCCATTTTTCTTCTAATCAATAAAAACAAATGACTGATTAAAAAAATAAGTCCTTATGTCTGATTTTCCTTCAAATATAGCATGAATCAAAATAAAATTATGTTTCATATTATCGATTTATCTAATAGTCCCCAGACTCTTTCAAAGAGGAATTCCAGTCCAACTAATATCAGAAAACAACCAAAAGATGAATTTAAGTGGTATTAGCACTTGCCATTGTCCAGCCACAGATATACATGATGAATAGCAATCATTTCCTATGAAGCCTAAATTTGTCAGCTGTTGCTAATACTGCCTCTGAATATTGCAGACTATTACAGTAAGTTTACTTTTGATGTCTTTGCTTAATACATTCATCCATAAGATTGCAAAGGAAAATATTTCTTGAATAAATATATTTAATATTGGTTTTTGAAGACTACTTAAAGAAAAAATCTCCACAGAAATCTATGGATACACCAGAAATCTTATAAAATTCATATAGTGTCTGGCATCAAAGGACTTCTCCCTTTGATACATCCAGATGGCAATACATATTTCAGAGATTGTTCCTTTGGGAGTTACATGATTACTCTTAAATCAATCAGGCATAGATTTGTTTGTCCTGAAAAGCTTTTAAAAATGTTTTTCCATGGAAAGGTTTAAATGTACACTTATGAAGGAATGTGATGATTTGGAATATAATTAACTCAGCATACTGTAAGACACAAAATCATCTCTTTGTGAAATATCAGCACTTGAGATTTCTTTTAAAAATTAAGACATTTATTTAAGTTCTTTCACATAAGGCCTCATTTTCTAATTGTTATTCAGTATCTGAATTTCCTGTAGGATTAAGACTGCAAACCATTACATACTGGGAGCTTCTGTAAAACAAAACAGCTATTTAAAACTGTTTGAGGGAGAGTTTTACAATTTCATCAGTTTTCAGTCCTGTAGAAAACAAGTTGCTAAGCAATAATGAACTAATTTTTCCATCAGAACAGAAAACTGCAAGATCATGTCAGCATTACAGTTTAACTCCCAAATTCAACCACTTGTTTCTTCAGTTCCTCTTAAACAGAGCATTGAGAAATCTGCTGAGTTACAAAGTGCAAAACACTGATGTATTGGAAAATAATCTGTTTTCTTCCTAGTCTTGCTGGTATTCAAGTTATATGAATCTATTTTGTACCCATTCCTCAATTGTGATGGAAGAGAGAAAATCTGTTATCATATTCATATTGACTGCTGGAATTTTGCAATAATCATATTACTAGATGCTGAGATTAGAAGGCAATAAAGAAAAGGAAAGATAAAGAGCTGTGTAGGCAGTAATTCAGGGAATATTGGTCAAGCTTCTTTCTGAGTCTCCATGTAAACAGCTTTCCCATTTCCACTGATTCTTGCAATCCAAAAAGACTGCTCTCCTTTTTTTTAGAGACCTCAGATGCCTAACTTTATTTAATCTATCCCTTTGTCACTGTTGTCTAAGGAATAAACAGATACAAATCACTCTCCACTTCATTTTCAGTCAGAATAACCTACTAACGCCGAGGTGAAGAAAGTGCAGAATTCATTAGGAGAACGCGCTCAGAGGCAGACACAGTCACGCTTGCACTGACCCTGGGCAGTGAGCAGGCTGGGCCAAAGAGTCCTCAGTAGGACTGGAGTACCTTAATCAGGCACTCAGACCTTACAGTTGTTCCTGAACTTAGGTTTCTATGTCTTCCAGACTGCCATGCCAGGGACCTGCTGGAAGCTGGGGATTGCCAGGTCGAGAGCTGTTAGGTGTGGCTGCCCTCATACATCCCTGCCAGACAACACCAGTCCTGCCTGCACCGAGCAGTGTCCTCTGAGCAGTGCAGCCAGGATTTTCTGCCCGTGCTCACTACTGACTCCACCCGTAGCAGCCAGGTCTCTTGATCAAGGGATAATTTGCTGTATGTATGATGACTAAATCCAAGAAAAGCACATAATTAAAAAGGGAGAGACATTTAAAATCAGTCTAATTAGATGGAGAAAGTTAGAGGAAACATTTTAATCATTCCTCAATACAAATGGGGAAAAGCATACTTTTCTAACAGAGGGAAACAAATATGTTGTTTTCAGTTGCTTCTGGACTTAAAGTCAGCTCCAGGAGAGATATTGGTCCACTTCTGATCACCTCCTGAAACATTTTTCATCGCTATAATGAGAAAAGAAAAATATGTATCTTTGGTATAGTCCATTTATTAAGATTCCCTTTGCATTGACTTAGAATTAGCCTGGTAACATTTCCATGTTCAATAGCCAGGCAATCCTCCCTATAGGTGAATATGAGTCCACATTTGTTGTTTCAGAAATTGTACTTCAGCTGGAGACAAATAGACATGACAACAATAAGCTTTGGTTTTGAACCTGTATCATATGGTTGAGTACTGACAGGACAAAATACCATGGTTTCCATTAGGGAGCCTCATGGAGGCTGCACTGTATTCCAGAGTGGTATACTCTCTTTTCAATGTATTTCAATATACTAATTCACTTTTTCCTTATCATATATTTTAACTTTATATGCAAAGATTTATGTTCATAGATTCTTCAAAGAAAGTTTAAACCTAGAAATAGATCAGATTTGATTCAGCTAATGAAAACTTCTAAGCAACAGTAAATTCTTAATGCGCAGAAATACTTGTGCTGCAAGGACAGGTGAATTATGTTCTTAAATTCATGGTTGCTATGAAGCTATTATTCTTTCTGTTCTTATTCTTATGTGATTATCCAGTGTACTTTTTCTTACATCTATCTCTGTGTGGTTTTAAGAGGAGAGTAATAAACTGTGATATGGTTCAGGAAACACAGTGATACTTATTTGCAAACAAAGTTCAAAGAGTTATTAGTGCATCTTAGAGTATTCCTAAGCACTTTTCCTATCTTCAATATTGCTCTTCATTTTTACATAATGGAAGACTTGTGTCATTTTACAGTTCGGATTATTTTATCTACTTCCATAATTCCACAGCTAAAAAGAAATAGCAAATAAAACAGGAGAGGTTTTGGATAAAATCCTTGTGTTTAAACAGCGTTAGGACACAAACTCCTGCTTTTTGCAGGCACAACTGTGAACTTCATTTACATATGTTTTATCTGCAATTATCTATGTAGATTGGATAAACTGCTCTTGCATATAAATAGGCATTTAAGCCTACAGTCACCTAATTGGCATCAGAGTAACTGATCTTGCAACTGCGTGTCTAATATATCTATAATGCAGGTCAATAAAGTTCAGTTAATTCTGAATAATCTTCAGATATTTGAAGCATCCTGACCCTTTGCTCAAGTGGCAAGTTAACAAAAATAAAATATCTGAGCAGCATTTTCTGCAGAGTCTTGTAAGGACAAGCTAAAATTTCTGCCCTTCAGCTCTACAAAAAATAAAAATTCAGACATATTTTTAAGATCATTAGCAAAACACGAGTAAAATCAGGAATTTTCTTTTGACCAAAATACTTTACCTGATAAATAATTTGCTTAGCCACTCTTCCAGTCTTTTCTGTTGAACTTTATGGCGGCAAAATCCCCATAAAAAGGTACTGCATTTATATTTTCCTGTTCACATCTTACTTCAGAGTAAAGAAAGTTTAAAATAAATGTGGTATAAATATGCAAGCTGTTCTTATTACTGCTAGCATTGATTTTTTTTTTAAAAAGTGTGAAAACTTCACACTGAGTATATTGCCAATAGCTAAGAGTAGTCACAGAAGAGTTTGTCCAAGACATCTCAGGTTAATAAGAATTTAATTTAAAAAAAATAAATTATGTTCTTCAGAAAGGAAGAGTAACTGCAGTCTGATGGTGCTTCTGCACAAAAGCACGTTTTCTATAGATGCTGTGCTCTTTTAGTAGTGTGTGCTAGTGCCTGGTCAGATCACTGGGGGAAAGTCAGAAGGAATGTGAAAATGTGACTTTTAGCTCACCTTTACATTGCTTTTTCCTCTGAACACTCCACTTTCCTGCTGTCTTTAAATAACCTAAGGGCTCTTCCTTCTTATGCCAGGCTGCAGAGGCCGCTGAAAAGTATAAACATTGTACAGGAACAGCATAGGATAAATGCAGGCAGAATAGGCTCTTTTTCTTCATCTGGAATGTTGAGAGAGTTAGACAAGAGCCATGTATCATCTCTATGGTACTATATGAAATGAAACATGATAAATTTTGGCCAATCAAGCACACATGAATTTGGAGAAAATGTGAAATACACAGCATATTTTAGTATTGTGCATATATGCATAAGTCTTCCCACACATCCTCTCCTTCCATGTATGTGTACTTATCAACTTGATGAAACTTGGTATATTTTTAAGATCCATGTTTTACCTTTGATTGATCTTTCATACACCTGGGAAAGGATTGGTTTTAGAGCACATGTACTCTGGTTATATCTAGACCTTCCCTATGTTATCAGAGCTGTTGTTCATTTTACTGTATCACAAAAGTGAGAAAGGAAGTCTACTGCATTTGGGAAATGAGTTTGTACATGTGGGTAGAACAGCACATTGCACCTATCTCTGCTAAGGGAATTCTAGACAGAAATATGCTACCTCTTGTCAGTGAGTTAACACAAAAAATTACCAAAACTGTGATGTTGCTGAACCACTTAGTGTTTTATTATGCATTTCAAGTTTTGGTGGGAGTCACAGCATAATCGTTCATTGGAATAGAAAGTCTGAATTTGCTGAATGATACGATGCCTTCTGTAGCATTTAATTTCTTGTTGTTCTACAGACTGTATTAACTTTGTGACAAGTCATTCAGAAAGTCCACTCTCAAAACATTCTATATCTCAATAACTGATTAAAATACTGTTATAAGATGTGGGAAGTCAGAACATAAAGACAGTTAGCCAAATTAAGTTCAACTCAGTACTGCACACTTGGATGTAGAAAGAAATTCCTGTTATGGTCTCCTGTCACCACCCCAAGAGAAGTCTAATTCACCTGGAAATCTTCTGAGCAAAAATGTAAAAGTCAAACCTCTTGTTTGTCCTTTTCTACAGGTGGATACAAATTCTTCCCATCATAGCCATTTTTCCTTCAAAGTGATGTTTTTTAGGGAATATCAGGTTTCCAAATGCCTAAAGCGTCCAAAGGACCCAAGCTGAGTAAAACAGCAAGAAATGGATACTTCAATATTTAAATTGCCTTTCTTGGGTCATTATTTCAAGTGTGTGAGAATATCTGACCCCACTCTTCCTTCAAGCAGAGACAAGTCTTGCATTTGTCTAGAATTAATATATCTGTAAGCACCTGACCAATCTTACATTAAAAATCAATAGAAAAAGCAGCTGCATCAGACAAAGCACTGAACATAAAGAAAAATGCTGTTGGTGGTGAAAGAAGCTTCTTATTACTAATTACAAGGCAAGCATCTTTGGCAACAGGCAGGGTGGAGGGGTGGTATTTCTGCCTCTGATTTTGGAGTCAGTCATGGATCATCATTATATGCTGATCTTTCACTTGTCTCTTATTTGTTAAATAGAGACCTGAAAGGGAAATATATTTGTACAAGAATAGCAATTTATTTATTTTATAGTATATTTCACTTTGTTGTCAGCTAATTAAATTCTGTCACTGAACCAAATATGATTGATTGTTACCTGCAGCTGTTCCCTGTAAATCTGTCTACAAATAGCTGCTACAGGATGGTAAGCATTCTGACACTCTCTAAAATACAGTCAGCAAGAGAAACCGACAACCGTTGAAAATTTAGTCTTAACAAGACTTCCATTGAACTCATGGGGATACCATTTTTAATTAGAAAGAGAATGCCAGACTCAGAGTAGCTTGCTTAGCAAAGTTCACTAAGTAACATCTGATTAAAAGACATAAGGAGGACAGCTTTATTTTCCCTCTAGGAAAGCCAATAGCTATGGAAATTATTATTTCCTTCATAGGATGCATTTAGTCATCAAAATGACAGGCTTGTCAGACCATGTGGCAGATTACCTTATTTTTATTTTTTTTGTGAGTTTGTTTCCTACTGATGTGTCAAGAAAAAGAACATACTGCCAGCCGGTGAATTTTGTTATGAACAACATCAAGTTGTGTATGATGGTGTGATGGGACAGAATACATTCGCAGAAATGCTGCAATGACACAAAACTGGAAAGAATGATTCACAAGTGGTGGTGCTGCCATTCAGATGAACTTTGCGAGTCTATGGAAATGGATATTGTAGAACCTCATAAAATTCAGCAAAGGCTAATAATTGAACAATCATAGAATCATAGAATGGCTTGGGTTAGAAGAGACCTTAAAGATGATCTAGTTCCAACCCCCCTGCCATGGGTGGCGATGCCATCCACTAGATCAGATTGTTCAAGGTCCCATCCAATCTATCCTTGAACACTTCCTGGGATTGAGCAGCCAGAACTTCTTTAGGAAACCAGTTCCAATGCCTCACTACTCTCACAGTAAAAAAATTCTTCCTAACATCTAATCTAAAACTCTTTTCTCTTAATTTAAAAGCATTCTCCCTTATCCTATCACTGTCCCTCTCCAGCTCACTTGTAGGCCTCTTCAGACACTGGAAGCCTGCTATAAAGTCTCCTCATAGCCTTCTCTTCTCCAAGCTGAAAAACCTCAGCCCTCTTAGTCTGTCTTTGTAGGAGAAATGTTCCATCCCTTTAATCCTCTTTGTGACCCTCCTCCAGACTCACTCTGCAGACTTACTGAGGGTGTGCTTGACTTCACTGTGCACCTTGATCTCTTGTCTATGTCATTGATGAAGATATTGAAGAGTACCAGCCCCAGGACAGAGCCCTGAAGGACATCAATCACCACTGGCCTCTACCTGGACATAGAGCCATTGACCACAACCTCTCTTTTTATCTTTTATTTTTTCTGATCCTCTCTAGTACTCCTCCTAATAAGGACGAGAGTGGCCTTTGTGTGTTTCTACTGAACTGTTTAAATTCTGCAAGACAAAGAAGTTCATCACACTATTCACAGGTTCCACATTGCACTGTAGCATGCTTTAGTCTCCTCTGAAAATTCTGGACAAACTCTTACTGCCATGATAGCCTCTGTGAAACTAGTGAACTTTTGGGTGCAGAAAGAACAGAAAGATTTCTGGGTTCATACATTATCATAATATAAGAAGCCTGGCTCTAGGTACTAGAAATAACAATAGTCATAGCAATAGTAGTAACGAAGTGTTAATGCTGCTATCTGACCTCTTCTATGTCTACCTGAAGTGGAAATGGATATCAAGCATACACATTTTTTTTTCTCAAAATGAAGATATTTCACTAGGTAGCTATCTTCATTCTTGGCTATTTTTCTTCCATATTTAGTTGAAGGACTCTTTAGGCTATGCTTGATAGCCTTTTCCAGAACAAATTAGCTAACTCTCATACTGACTTAGAAGCTTGCTACGTCCTTATCTATCCAATACTTGTGAATCCTGAAACAATTCAGACCTGTAGCTTACTCAAATTAAATTGCATTTTACTTCCCAGCTAATTCCAGTGTTTAGCAGAGGTATTTCCAGAAGTAAATTATTACATAAATGAAAGGAAAACATAATTGGGCCACCTGCTAATTTGAATGATTGTTTCACTGAAAATTCTTTGCTTCTGTCATGGAAATTGCCATTTATAATTTAACAATTGTCTGCTTTCACTGAAGCTACCATATTCTCATTTTGCAGAGTTGTGTGTGTACTCTGAGTGTGCAGTGTTATACCCATCTCTGTATTTTAGAATCTTACATATAATGTGGAGAAAATGTAGATTTCAGCTCTGAGAAAGTGAGCACTGAGTATGTTTACACATCTGTGAGCATGTTCATACTAAGGAGGGTAACTAAATGCCTATCTTAGGTGCAATACTGTGGACTTGTGAGGCTGAGAGTACTGTCAAGGGTGTTCTTGTGGAAGTGTGCAAAGCTAACAAAATAAAAGAAGGCACAGATTGTAGAAACACTGGCAAGTTATTTTCAGTCTGCCTGGTTCCTAGGAATGCACTACATTGCTTACTCCATACACTGTTCAGTTCATGATTATGTATAAGTAGCAATTTTTAAATAAGAAGTGAAGAGGTGAGAAACAGTCTCTAGACAGTTAAGTGGATCAGAAGGCCATCAGCAGTTTCAAGGCTGCTTAACTGCATGCTGAATTGAAATTGGAGTACTTCTTCCCAAAATGGATACATGGCACCACTTTCAGTTCACTTAGTTGCTCTTACAGTTATATTTTTAACTTACCTTCTGCGTTTTTCTGTTTCATGTAGCTTGAAGTTGAATTCAGAATCACTGACACAGAAACCTCTGACCTTTAACATTCATCTATCCTTCTGTAGACATCCCCACAGTCTAGAGCTGAAAGAGGGACTATCATCCCTGTAATTATGGGGCAAATGCAGTTTACTCAAGGCTAGAGAGTTCTCGGTCTAAAGCACAAACACTTTGGTTTATGCTGGAGGAAATGAAGAGAGGCATGAATGCATAACATCTAAAACACAGCACTGTTTTGAAGCTCATAGTTTTTAAAACCACAAAGACCTTTTCTCTTTGTCCATGTGCTGGTTTTATCTGGGATAAAGTTAATTTCCTTCACAGTATCTAGTACATGGCTGTGTTTTGGATTTGTGCAGCAGTCATGTTGATAACACACTGATGTTCTAGCTATTGCTGAGCAGTGCCTACAGAGCATCAAAGCCTTTTCTACCTCTTGCACTGCCCCAGAAGAGAGGAGCCTGAGGTGCACAAGGTGTCAGGAGGGGACACAGCCAGGACAGATGACCTGAAGAGAACCAAGTGATATTTCATAATGTATGGCATGATACTCAGCATATAAAACTGAGGAAAAAGAAGGAAGGGGGGACATGTGGAATGATGATGTTTTTCTTCCCAAGTAACATCTATGCATGATGGAGCCCTGCTTTCCTGGGGATGGCTGAACACCTGCATTCCATGGGAATTGGTGAATGGATTCCTTGTTTTGTTTTATTTATGTGCATGGCTTTGCTTTATTTATTAGACTATCTTTATCTCAACTATTTTGTTTCCTCACTTTTCCAATTATCTCCCCCATCCCAAGGCATCAGTAAGAAAGTGGCTGTGTGAGTTTATTTGCCAGCTGGGGGTAAACCATTGCAATCTGGATTTAACCCTCTCTCAACAAAGGCCAAATATTCCACATAGTGACTTTTCCATTCACCCTGTCACCCTTTCAAATAAAAACTGGTAATTGTTCTGCCCATAGACATGTTTCCTTCCTTGAGGAATGTGGCAGTAGATCTTTTGGTCTGTTTTGTTTTCTCTACACCTCAATACTTTTATAAAATGTATAGCTTAAGAATCTGGACCTTCAGAAATGCCCTTCTTCTGACTGAAACGTAACTCTCACAAAATTATTATTTCCTCTGTGGTTTATTTTTTTTTTTACTTTATTCCAAAGTCTCTGCAATTTTTATCTTTTCAGAGAATTTACTACATTTTTATTTCTTCACTAGTTAAAATAATTCAGAGACACAGAAAATACGTTCATCTACAGTGCATTCTCAGTAATCTTCTATGTCTCTAATACCTCAAGAAACGAATGTCATATAATTTTTTATATATTTTACATTAAAGTTCAGTTCTAAAATAGTTGACAGTTTTCAATGTAGAGTTTCTATATCAAAGAAACAATTTCAGCAATTCTTTTATTGTTGTTGTTTTAAGCTTTGGGAATTTCAAAGTCAAAGACGACTCATTTGTCTTTTCTGAATATTAATTGAGTCTGAAATCTAATTTAGGCTGGAATAAAATTTCTTTAAAAAGTCACTTAAATACATTGAACCTTTTATTTTCGTGACACTTGCACTATAGCCATCATGATAAACCACTTAATCCATGTTTTTATGTCTTCAGTTTACTCACTGTCCTATTTTAGGTTACTAGGATGTACTAGTGGGACACACTAGCTTAAAAAAGAATGTTCGGGAACAAAAAAGTCTTGCTATATCAAGCCCCTATTCTATTTTAAGTTCTTTCATCTCAGTTTTAGTAATGTCTCTGAATGAAATCGATAGACCTATAACCTTGAATCTTGAATGAGCTAAGCAGCACCTCCAGTGAATGGAGAATACTCTCAGGAATCATAAGGGCTTTTTCAACAGTAACTTGCTAATAAGAAATAAATGGTTCTCCTGAGGTCCCTTTGTCCTTTAATTTTCAAAGTTCTTCTTTTCATAGATGTTTAACTTGTCCATGTAGCAATCAATGTCTGATATTCTGAATCTCATGCACTAGCATTTTATTTGATATAGTTAACCTTCCTATTCATAATACTAACATGAAATTAGTCTGAGGAAATATGATAGGAAATTAAGTCCTACAACATAACTGATTTTCAGAAAGGATTACAGGTATTGTATATTAAGTAGGAATAGTTCAAATACAGATTTTTAAGCATGTTATAATAATGATTATACGTAGACAATACCACTTTATGCAATAAAAATGCTCATACTATAAAAGATGAGCTGCAGATGTTTGATTTTGTGATTCAGCCCAACATGGTATGTAACACTTTTAATTCTCATTGGCAAGTATTACCTCTTATGGCATCCTGAATGTTGCAGAAACATTCAGCACATCAGATGACCATGAGTTCATACAGCAGTGACTGGATCTCCAAAGGTCTATCCCAACCCAACATATGCTCTTGAAAGGTGTACTGCTTACCAAGGACTCATATCAGGGATGCTACTGAGACACTACCAAGCCTCATACAGTCCATTGATTACCCACTGCTCTTGTTTCATGTAGGTGCCAATAATATATCTGGGAACAGCCTGAGGAGCACCATGAAGGTTTACAGAACTCTGGAAATGGCAATAAGGGACTCTGGAGCAAATACGGTTTTTTAGTCAATCCTCCTGGGCAAAAGGAAGATGTTTGAAAGGGCCAGTCAAATCTGGTTAACCAACAAAGGGTTACAGGACTTGTGCTGCAGCCAGGGGTTCAGCTATGTAGGCCATGCTTTGAGAATCCTGGTTTCTGTTTTGAGAAACATTCTTTGCTTACTTTGAGAAACCAGGTCTAGTGGAGGCAGGTGGCTTCCATCCCTCAGAGAAGGGGAAGAGAATCTTTGTCATAGACTTGACAAGCTGGTGAAGAAGGGCTTTAAACTAAAATTCGTGGAAGGGGGAAAACTCAGTACATCCCAATCCTACCAGTTTGATGTCAGTGCCAAAACAAGATGCCCAGAGCCTGGAGAGGGGCTGTAAGTCAGCAGGAGAGCACCTGTAAAGCAGCACAAAGAAGCCCAACACAAATGTTTCTATGCAAAGGCACAAAGAAAGTCAATAAATGACTAGAGCAATGGTGCCATAGGATTTTGGTTGCTCAGACCATGAGATTTACTCTGGCAAACCTGGTTTACTGGGGGCTGATGAAATCCATCTGACAAAGGGGAAATTATCATTGCTTGGGGACTTGTCAGACTAGTGGCAAAGGCTTTAAACTATTTCTGTGGGTGGGGACCACCTATCTATCCCAATCTTGCTGACTGGATGCCTGACTCCCATAATAGAAGCCTGGAAGAGTGCAAAGGCATTCCAGACATTTCAGTCAGCAAGTTTGCTTTATCTTGTGCCTAGATCAGATGCCTATACACAAATCCACATAGTATGGGGAAAAACCAAGAGGAACTAGAGACATGAACATGCCTATGTGAGGAAGATTTCATCAGCATTTCAGGCACATGGTGGGATAGCTCCTATGACTGGAGCATTGGAATTGAAGGGTTTAGGATTTTTAGGAAAGATATGCTAGGGACATGAGGAGAGTGTTTAACCCTCTATGTCAATAGCTAGCTGGAGAGTATGGAGCTCTGCCTGGGGCAGTATGAGGAGCCAGCTGAGAACTTGTGGGTCAAAATTAAGGTAAGAGCAGAGATATGGCATGTTATAGTCGGGATCTGCTACAAGCCACCCAATCATGAGAACGACGCAGATGAAGCCCTTGAAAGGCAGATAGGAGTGGCCTCATGCTCACAAACCCTGGCCCTCATAGGGGATTTCCATCCTGATGTCTTAGTTGGAGAGACAACACAGCAGGGCACAGGTTATTCTGGATGTTCCTCGAATATGTCAAAACCAACTTCCTTACACAAGTGATTGAGGACCCTGTCTGAGTCCAATAAGACATGGGAAGGTTCGGTCAATTAGGTATTAGGAAGAAATTCTTTACTGACAGAGTAGTGAGGTACTGGAACAGGTTTCCAGACAAGTTGTGGCTGTCTTATTGATGGATATGTTCAAGGAAATTTGGATAAGACTTTAAGCAACCTGTTCTACTGTCCTGCTAATGATGGGGGATTTGGGACTAGATGATCTTTAAGGCCCCTTCCATTCCAAAGCATGCTATGATTCTATAATTGTGTAATAGACTCTAGTTTAGTTATTAGCTATACTAGAGTTGAGCCTGGAATCCCAAATAAAATTGACTCAATTATGCATGCATCTTATTAGAATTTTGTAGTTGGAAAACAAAAATTCAAAAAGAAATTACTGGAAAAATGGAAGTAGAGAGCTGTGAAATGATTACTCTGAGGTCACATGGAAAGTCAGTGATAAAATTAAATAATTATGACCTCACAAGTTTAATGAATTGCAGTAATCACTTCACTAGTTAACGCTGCATTTCTTTTTAAGCTCTAGGATGTATTTTACAAGGAAGTTCTTTGCTGTGAATGTTCCTAGGAAAAAATTTCTTTTCTCTACACTGTCCCTTTGCAATGGCATTTTAAAATGCACCTGTGTCCCTAAATGAAAAGGGAGAAAAGCATCTCTGAAGACATGTGTTATGTGTAAATTTTATGCAGAAGACTAAGGACAGGGAAACATTCGTCCAAGGAGAGATTAAACCTAAAATAAAATTATTGTTCATCAGAAATCATGTAAATCACAAATCAGAAAAAATCCCCAAATGACAAAACACATAAAATTTGGATAAGAAAGATGTAAAGCAATTTTATTCCTTGGATAAGTTCTTAGAAGGTCTTAGGCTCTATCTGAAAGGGGCTTTTTGTGTTAACCATACAGAATTGCTTGAAGAATTCTGAAAAACAGAAGAAGATATTGGTTACATTCTAAAAATTGCTAGGAAGATTATTGCAGGACTGAACACCATTTCTACATGGGTGACAATTTGTTTTATAACAAAGTTACACCAGCTTCTATGTGTTGACATGATAGTGAAGCAATATAGAAGAAAACAAAGAGTTCTACACTTTGACTATGTCTTAGGAATGACATTGCCTAACTGGATATTTTCTACCTGTTTACTTTACCTTCTTTTAGTTTTGTCCTGATTTATCAACCTTTCATCTATCTGTACATTGCAAGTTCTGTCTTGGTTTTTTATGCAAGGATATAGAACCAAGTATCTTGTTTTCTAATTTCCCTTTATTATGGTGTTTCATTGTATGTTTCCTCTGTGACTCTATTTTTATTTTCAATGAGAGTGAATTTATGATGGACTGATAAAACCTGCATAAGAATGTCCAGATTTTCCGGTAATGTCACGATTTTAACATTAAGGAGCTTCAAGCATAACCATATTGCTCATTGTTCGGTGTTCTTCCTCTATATTGTAACCTGTGTTATGTTATTTCACACTATTTCCTATACTTTGCTTAAATTTGCATGAAAAATCATGATCTTGCTCTAGTTTTATGCATTAAGTACAGGAAGTTCATATCCATCCTGAAGTTGGAAACCATAAATAGAGGAACTAAGTATCAGGATCTAGAAATTTATGTTTTATATATACATCAATAATTAAACCTTTTATATTGATTCCCTGCAACTAAGTGTAATGTTTAACAGTTTATAGGCAGTTGGTAACTGTGAATCATGTTTACAGTATGGAACTGTACAGTCCTAGTACACTATGTCAGATGGATGAGGAAAAGTTGCAGCTATAGTAAGAACTAAATAATAAGGTAGCTGTAATAAACAAAAATTCCATAATACCTGATGTCTAGATGTAACCAGAATACTACTTCTTTTACTTTTATTATATTCTACAGTCAAGTTGAGAATTTTTCATCAAAACCTTCAGAATGTAAAAGTAAAATTTCTTTTACTTACCCATTTCAGTAGTCCTGATGGGTTTCAGTCTCATACAGTAGAAACACGGGGTTCACATTTCAATCTTCTCAGATTTTAACTGACTAAATACTGGCCTTTAGGCCATGCATTATGCTGAACTGATATTATGATACAATTTTAATATTTAATGTAAGTCTTCGACATATAAATGAAGCAATTCAATGTAACTGAAATATGTAGTATAGCTGATCTCTCTCTTGCTTCGCCAGATTATTTATTTTGTGGAACAGTGTCTTTTTAATCTCATATAGTAGCACTCTTAACACAAAATCAAAAGTAGAAATTTCCCTTGGAGAAAAGTTGATTACATTTTGGCATACTGGCCCAACGATATGATGAAAATGTTCTAAAATTGTTTTGTTCTTAGGTTATTAACTTAGATATCTGTTCCTAGAAGTACTACTGGAACTGTTAAAAGGTCCTGACTAACTTCTTTGAACTTTTCCATATTGCATGTCTACAGGTGCCTAGAGATTTATAACTGTGCATGTCACATGTGTCCTAGTTTTGTCATTAAACTGTCACAGGATAAAATACAGAAAAAGTTGGAGAGCAGAAACTTGAACCCTGGTTTCCTTAGCCTCCCTGCAACTGTGTCCTACTTTCTAGCCAGCATGGTCCATTTTGTTCTCTCTGCAACATTTCCTTCATCCTTTCTCCAACTCTGACTTCAGTTTCTTTCTTGAACTTGATTTATTTTCTACATAGTGGCAAAGCTTTCTTTGAAGAGATGGATGGTGTTTCTTTATATGAATCAGACTAGCATATATCTAAAGGTGATGGCATCTTATAGAAGGAGAAAAGTACTGGTGCATTCTCCCTCAGCTGCTTTACTGAGGTCGAACGATAAAATAATGCTTTATGAAAAAAACTGTGCACTATTCTGGTTGCACTTTCAAAACACAAGTTCTGTAAAAGAATTGTCACCCTCCTTCATAATTCTTATGGAAGGCAGGGCACACCCAAGACGGGTGGGATGAATTTTATTTAAAAACATTCCAATTACGTATAAGGGAGATATAGACAGCTTTGAAAACCCTAAACTGCAACATTAGATCGTGTGTTTAGGGTTAAGCATTCGCAGTGAGCTGTGTAGAGCTGAACTTATCCCAGAACCCAGCTCATAATTGGGATCATTTGATATACATCTGAAATAACTTGTCTACATATTGACACTGAGGAAAAAAAGGGGGGAAAAAGTCAATAACATATAATATAATGAACTTGTGTTCCTCCTTTTACTTTATAAGAAGCCACATTCAACAGTGAAGTTATAATCAAGAATGAATCTTCCTCTAAAATATTTCTGATCCTGACAAATATTTCCATAATATACATTTTTGTAGAAAAAGATGAAAGAGCAAGATGCATCTGCATTACTGAAAATATATCTGGCAGGAAAATTCAGTGTATGTTAGTCATGTAACTGAGTGCCAAGGACACATTGATAAATAAATTTATTAATGATATAAACCTGTAAATGCAAATCAGTCTTACTGATGTCTAAAACCAGTAATAAAAAAATCTCAAAATTCAGTACTTCTGGAACTTGTTCATCAAAAAGACTGTGTAGATATCCTAACTACATTACCAGACTATAGAAATAGATGCATAATTAGGATCATGCTTAGCATTTGTCTAGTACCCTTCTAGTACCAAGGATCTAAAGTGCTTTGTAGCAAGAACTAATGAAATATGCTTGTAATTTCTGCTGCAGACAACAAAATTAGTATTTTTGTTAATAAGTGCCCTTCCTTTAGTGTTGTAGGTTGATGGGTGGGAAGTAGAAAATTTCTTCTGATTAATATTACATCAGGAAGTTCATCTTTCATGCTTTGTCATTTTAGGAGGCTAAGTAAAGACTGCTTTTATGCCTTTAGCACATCATGCACAGAAACATCTCTGGGACTTTCACTTCCCTTTGTGAAAAGCTGGTTTTGCCTCTTCTTAGACATGCAACAAGTTTCTGTACCAAACTGTGAAATCAGAGAAGGTTAAAACATCTTAATAATCATTGACCTGTGTCATACACTTCATGTACATCATGGTTTTTTGTCTGTTTCTTTGTTTCATGACAGTGGAATGTCATAGAAAATCTTCATTAGGTCATCTCTGATGGCACTGCCACAAAAGTCTAAGTGAACAAAATACAGCTTTCATGCAATATAAATCTTCTGAGTATTCTGGATTATTTGTGAAGCTCATTATGCAAAAAGGACTCTTTACAGTAAAATGCACAAAATATGCACAGAAGATCCAGACAACTGAACAAGTATGCACCATGCTCCCACTTCAGTTTTCTCACCGTTCTACTACTAGGCAGGATTGAACATGTCCAGAATATTTTCACCAGAAAACATTCAGTTCAGTTGCATCACAGAATAAAAATAGGGGTAATGACTACACACATATGATACCCCAACCTGGAGTCAATCATCTATTTGTCATTCCAGACAGGTATTTGTTGACATCTATTTTCTATACTGATGTTTCAAATAAATGGGTAATTGTTAAGAAGATTAATATATTTCATAATAATTTGCTATTTTATGTTAAAAAAATAGGGGAAAGACTGTTTTCAATTAATGTACAATCATAGGAAATTTTCCTCTTTCTGGTTATAAATCTAGCAAATACAACATGAGAAGAAGGATTTGAGGACATATAAAGGCATTCAAACCAAATAAGTATACGCAACATTATTTAAAACATATCTCTATATGCGTATGATTATATGTATGTGCCTTTGTATGTATATAAACACACACAGACAGATATGTGCAGATATAGATGTATTAATTTGCAAATGTATCCAAATATGCAATAAAATAATAATAATTAAAAAAAAAGAAAACAAAAGAACAAGAGAAGGAAAGATATTCAAGTGTCAGAAATTTACCTGGTTTCCTTAACTGCCTCATCTGTCTTTCAGGAATTATTTTGCCTACTCACTAGAGTAGATGGCTCACATTTTGTTCTAGGGGTTTATGCCTTTTTAAAAGTTCACATTGATTCTTCTGAGATTCCTTGTCTGTCTCTTTTGTGGTTTGGAATCCCTCTCTTAAATGCTGTAGCTATATTTTCTGAATTCTTAATACAATTGCTGTTTTCTTGTAGGAAAGATGAATCATCTAGGTTTTGCCTTAGGAGCTAGAAGCTACCCTAAATATAGAATTATTTTCTTCAAGTCATTCCTGTAGGCAAGAGGGGGCACATCTGCTCCCTTGTAACTGGAAAGAATTCAATAAACAAAGTTTCATAAATCTATCTATATTTTTTTCCAGGATTTGCATGAGATTTGCTGACAAAAGATTATTAACATTTGCTGGAAGTTATATTTCCATTAAAAATAAGAAATATTCCAAAATTAAAGAATGCATGCTTGAAAGGTATTGATATATTTGGGGTTGATTCCCTTATTAGCATTATTCTTAATGTTTGGTTTTGTTTTGGCTTTGGTTTTTTTTTTTTATTTTGTGGGAAATAAGTAAAAGAAAAATATTTTTATTTACTCTTCAGGTTTTGCTCAACAAAACTAAAAGCCACAAGACTTTCTCAAATTTAAAGACAAAACTGAAGAACCCTTTGGAAGAAAGGCAATGACTACAGATCAGAATTATTCCAAATAAAAAATTTGCAGTGGTATATTTGTGGTTCATCTGGACAGTGAAAAGCCTATCCAGCACGCAGTGAACAACCAGGTAACTAATAGACAGTGTTTTTGTTGCTATTCTTCACATACCAAACATTACCAGAGGCAGGAAATAGAGTAGTTAAGATTTGCATAAAATAGTAATAATTGAAGTCTAACTGTGATAGATGTCACCCAGCTTGATAATTAGACCAGACAAGAAAAATAAAGGCTAAACACCTGACATGCTGAGAACTGTTCTGATCCAATACATACCTTTATAATACTATGAAAGTTTTCAGCAGCAGGATTCAGATCAGAGGCAAAATAAATGCCATTCTGCTAGATGTTGTTAGTACCAGCAACATCATTCCAGGAGTGCCCAAGGACTCTAGACTAACTTGGGAGCCAACTCATTGTAGAGTTGACTGATTTCCTATAATGTAAATGGCCTAATAATTGCAGAGTTATAGACCTTAGAAACTGATCAAAATTGATTTTTTTAAAATTAAATAAGCAGAAAATAACTAATTTTTGTTATCATAAAATTACAGAATCATAGGATCATTTAAGTTTGAAAAGACTTTTAAGATAATCAAGTCCAACAACTAATCTAGCACTGCCGCACCCACCACTGAACCACATCCAACACCATGTTCATCACTAAGTGCCACATCTACACATCTATTAAATACTTCCAGGGATGGTGACTCTACCTTTTCTCTGGGCAGTCTGGACCAATGCTTGACAACCATTTTGATGTAGAAAGTTTCCTTAATATCCAATCCAAACCTCCCCTGTTGCAACTTGTGGTCATTTCCTCTTGTCCTGCCACTTGTTACTTGGAAGACTCCAACTCCCACCTCTTTATAACCTCCTTTCATGTAGTTGTACAGAGCAATAAGACCTCCCCTGAGTTTCCTTTTCTCCAGGCTAAACAACCCCAGCCCTCTCAGCCACTCCTCATTAGACTTATGCTCTAGACTCTTCACCAATTTTATTGTCCTTCTCTGGACCTGCTCCAATATCTCAAGGTATTTCTCGTAGTGAGGGAGGTGAAACAGAACACAGGATTCACCAGGGACAAGTACAGGGGACGATCACTGCTCTAGTCCTGCTGGACAGACTATTACAAATACAAGCCAGGATGACATTGGCCTTCTTGACCATGTAGGCACCCTGCTGGCTCGTGGTCAGACAGCTGTCAACCAGCACACTCTAGTCATTTTCTGTTGGGCAGTCACTCTTCCCCAAGCTTGTAGCACTGCATGGGGTTGTTCTGACCCAAGTGCAGGAGCCAGTACTCATCCTTGTTGAGTCTAGTACAATTGGCCTCAGCCCATTGATCAGCGCTGTCCAGAGCTTTCCTACCCACAAGCGTGTAAACATTCCTGCCCAGCTGTCTGAAAACTTACTGAGGATGCACGTGATCTTCTCATCCAGGTCATTGATAAAGATATTTAATAGGACTAGTCCCAAAATTAAGTTCATTCTGGTTAATGGCTGCAAATTTTCCTTTTTTTTTTAGTATTTTATTATTCTATTTTAATATTCAGCATGTACTAAGTCGCAAATCAGCTGGTTATCAGCAGCTTAAGACAGCTCTGACATCTTGCTTGATACTGGAGATAGTGAAATAATTGATACATAAACTACATTAATCTAAGAAAAAGGATACACAGAAAGAAATGAATCCATTTGTTTCTTAGTTTCTTTGTTTTTTAATCTAATGAAACAATGTTTAAGCCTCAAAAATTGCTAATATATCATACATGCTAAAGCTGTCAGTTACCAAACTTCCAAACATGCTAACATCAAACTATCCAAAAAGTTATTCTAAGTATTTCATAGTAAGTCCATTATATACATATACTATTACTCTTATAAAAAGTTTTAAGAGAATTAAGTGTTATATATTATATATATAATCATCATGATGCTTTTTTAAAAACAACAAAAATATTTTAAGAAATTTTAATTGACCAAGAAAATTTCACTCAAAATTATAGCTTCACATTAGAATGAATTCAAACTATTCATAGTTTTATAAAGAATTATACTGATGGCTATTCTGTTTACCCAGGAAGAATACCAATATATTTACCTATTTTAACTTTAGCTGAGTTGGAAAGTCCTAAAATGCTCTCAACAGTATTACTTTTTTTTGAAAGACACAGTGCAAAATTGGAAATATGTATAAAATAATTTCCAAATTTTATTCCAGAATATGCTTCTTATTCAGTGCTGGCACGATGATTTTATTCTTTTGCCTTACTCTCTATGCAAACCCTAATTACTGGTTGAAGGTCAAGTAAGTCAGTTATGTCAATTGATTCTGCTTTTGCTGCAGAACACCATTTTGCTCACATTATTGCATTGGCTGTGTATTGTGACTAGCACATTGGAGTTGACCAATGCAATAATATTTCAAATACTATTTCAATGTACTTAAAACTTGTATGTATTTCTATTTTCTATTTCTAAATTGCTTATGATACTGCTAGTAAATATTCTTCTCCATAGTATAACAATTTTCCACTTCATTGCTGCAATTTGAAAATGACGTCAGAAATTGCTTCACTTATTTCTTCTCCTTAATGATTTATTGTCATGGTTGCAATACATTTCATCTGGCTACTGTAGTTTCCTCTTTCATCAATGTAGTTAAAAAACACCTTGGTGTTTTCTCAGTTTATGTCAAATAACTGTTCTTTCTCTTTTTAAGTTCCAGTTGCTATGGGTTGTCTAGACAGCAATGGAAAATTCAATCTTGGTGGCTATAATGGAATTTCAATATGCAGCACTACTTTTCCCTTAATCCTTAGATGCAGTTGTTGACTATGACACAAGTTCCAATGCTTGCTAATGTCAAAAGACAGTGTAAGAAAATGGAAGAAAGAATTTGCAAGGATTGTTCACACTGTTGCCTCTGAGTCACAGTGGAGTTTCAGCTCCAAAAATACCAGGATGATTGTTAACAATATCTGATTTTTGCAGATATGAATGCAGTATTATTCATCTAAAACCTGATTAATTACATTTTTTAAATTTTATTTTTTTATAAATATACAAACCTCAAAACCTGCCTAAGCATTGTTATTAACAATAACCACCCTGAAGCACACTCTGAAGCAGGTTACACAAGCACTCTAATGCAGTGCTCAAATGTCCTTGCTGTTAGAATGTTATTCTTAGTTTCTAACCATAAAGTCTTTTGCTATACATTGGTTCTTACATCAAGTCTAATCCACAGAGAATGCAAATAAACAATCTTTCTTATAAAAAGTGAATTAACTCTATGGAAAAGTGTGCATTTGTTCGTGGATTGTCTTTTGTATTTTACCCAAGAAACCTGAAGATTGGCTTTGTTCTAATGATCTAATAGTGTAGTCACATCTAAAAAAATCAACAATAGTCCAAGTCTTAATAGATGATATTTTAAGCTCTTGAATCATAAGAAAATATGTTGATAATAAGGTAACTTTCTAGTATTCTTTTAAGCATAATAATACTTTTTCTCTGCCTCAACCAAAAAATGAGTGTAGCACATATTAAATACAAAGTCTATGCCATACATAATTATGTGATTCTTGCAGGCATAGCACATGTCAAAAAATAGAATTACGATGCTGAGTCTGAAAAATCTTCAGATTCTGAAGACTGGCCTGAGACAATTTTTCATATCATAGAATGTTCAGAGCATATAATTATTAAATATTTTGAGATTAAAAGATTTTTCAGAAGGAAAATATAAGAAAAAAGATGGAATAACATGGCCTAGAGGAGGGGGAAGGAAAGGGGATATGAAACTACATTTCTTCTCTGTGTTCCTCCATTAGTGAGCTGTTGTACAATTAATGTTAGCTTTGAAAGATACAGGGTACCACTCCCTTCAAAATCACTAACTTCTTACCTTAATTAAGAAGTGAGGTTAGTCTCTGTTGAATGGTGGAATTATTTTTCTTGAATATTGAAGTCTGACTACTGTTCCTGAGTTACCCCTGGGTTTCTTCCAGGGCAGAGCAACATATCATAACTGGGACGGATGCCATAAATGCCTGCTTGACACACAGTAATTTACTTGTAAATGAAAGAAGAAGAAATAATCCATGTGATTATCAATGGTTGATTAATCTTCACACTGGAAGTACTCAGACACTTTGGTTCCTTGGCAATATCTAATTATAAAGTATTCAGATAGTAAGCAAAGCTGTACTTCTATAGTTCAAATATCCCCTGTCTTAAAACCTCCAAACAGAGAAGTTGTATAGGCATTCCTCAAATCAGATGCAGAGTGGCAGAGTCAAAAGATTAACCTGTAAGTTATGAACCTAACCTCAAAAGTCCTTATACACTCAAAATTAAATGTTCCATTATGTCAATTATAAGTTCATATTAATTAAAGAATTGCCAAGGAATAATTAATCTGCAGAGGCAGACATTTCTCCCTTATATCTTGCATATATTTACAAGTAGTATAAGAAAGAGGCAATTAAAAATGTTATACCTAGTCTATTATTTAAAAATCAATACACTGCATTACTAAACATTATTCAGCAAGCACTAATGCTAAATAATGCTAAATAAATGTTAAATGGGGACAATTTTTCTGTCAATGGAGACAGTCAAATCACCTGTGGAAGACCTTTTGCACTGAACAGTAGGAATAGGTAATAGGAAAGCAGGGTTTATTTTTTCACCATACACTAATATACATGCCAATGGGAGACATTGAGCAGCATATACAAATCCCAATCTTATTAAAAGCTAACAGTAGGTTCAGTGCTCCTGAGTGGCGCGGAATGCTGTACAGATGTAGATAATTCTTTGTCTTGTCACATCCTTCATAAACTCTAGACTTGAAGCAACTGCTATAAATCTGCAGTTTGATCTCTGAATTATTGAGGGTCTAATGGCTTCCTGATACAATTTGTCAGTCCTGCAGTTGGTGTTAAACTAAAGCATGCTTGAGCTAAATGCTCTAGATATAAATGTTCCCAGCAAGAGAGAAGCTAGCAGAATTCTTGAGATGTTGTTGCCATGGCTTGGAAAAAGCAGTTGAAGTTGTGTACCAAGTCTGAATTTATCTGGCTTAATTTGAAGTGATAAGATTGTGTACTATGTTTGTGATCTAGCATGAAGAGCTATTTCTATTATTAAATTTTTATTCCCTCTATAGGCTTCTATAGGTTCTGATCATGATGTCACTCCTTAGTTTTCTCTTAATTTACTAAATATGTTGACTATGTTGAACTTCTCTGATTCATTTACTCAGAGCCTAATTGACCCATCTGTAAAATGTGATTAAAAATCTTGTATTTGTCAAGTAATGCCCATATTTGGCAAGTAATTTGTCACCTGCTTGTCAGTATATAGCATAGCAAAATATTATCATCATGAAAAGTACCATTCAGTAATACATGTGACAATAATTTAAAAAAAATCCCTAGGTATAAATGTGCAAAGGTAGAGAACCAATCAAAGCTGTCTAATCAGCTATATCTGGATTTTCTGCTTCTGCTATACTACAAAATTAAATTCTTTTTCTTTGTTTGATTAGAAAATTGATATTCCTGACTATGTTCTGGACATCTAAAGTGCCCAATGTGAGATTAAATGAATTGCTTTTGTCTGAGTATAGGAGGGAGAGTATCAATTTTCCTAATATTAGAAAGCACACAGTATAAGAGTATATAATTTAAAACACATTAACAGCTGGATATTTCCCAATCCTTCATTGAGCTGTCCGCTAATGGAAGTGTATTGTGTTATAACCCCTTTCACTTGCAGATGCTCTGTATGACATGGAAAATCTGAGGAGTGTTTTAAGGTGAGTCTCTGATGAGTATAGAATCTAGATTATAATCAAGTCTTTTGATAGGTAGTGCAATAATGCAGTTAAAGAACACGACAATTACGAAGGCAAGTTCACTTCAGGAAAAAAGTAAGTTTTCTTAAAATTTTGAATAATCTATGTTAAAACTTGGGAATATGATATGTAAATTAGATAAGATTTGGGGAAAAATTAGGGAAATCAGATCCTTTGCATTAAATCCTCAGAATTTTAAAGTTTTATTCTGTTTCTAATTATCTGCTCAACTTCCAGAAAACAGTGTCCTGGAAATGCCCACCACTTATTGTGGTGTTCTTTTAATTACAGAATGTATTTTGATAGGTATTTTGAATGTTGCATGAGACAACATTGATGATTGCAATGGCTGCAGTTTCTAACCAGCAGATCTGTCTCAGCAATCCAAGATCATTACATAGATGCCTATTCTCATTATACAAGGTGAGTTAACTCTAAAAGTAAAGTGAAATGTGGTGGCCCCAAATGTAAAGGCCTCACTTCGAGGTCATGTGAAATCTGGATTCTGTTTTTAAAAATATATGGTACCCCCAAATTATGCTTAATCTTATTCATAATATTTATAATAATTAAAAATTATAAAATGTAATAAAGCAGAAACAAATAACTATATATGTTTTTATAAATGTTGTTGGTTTTGTCTGCCTAAACCTAAAGTCTGCCTTGCCTAAACCTAAAGTTTTGTCTGCCTAAACCTAAAGTTTTGCAGCAAGTCCATAGCAGCAATTGGTAGGTCACAGAGTTTTCATAGTTCTCTTCAATGTTTGGGTCACAAAGCAGAAAAAAACCAGGGAGTTAACGAGCCTTTTGCTACTTCAGAAATTTAAGCTGAGAAAATAACTCAAGTGAGACACTGGATTTCTGCTTCTGCATGCACAGTTTTGTCTGCCTAAACCTAAAGTTTTGCAGCAAGTCCATAGCAGCAATTGGTAGGTCACAGAGTTTTCATAGTTCTCTTCAATGTTTGGGTCACAAAGCAGAAAAAAACCAGGGAGTTAACGAGCCTTTTGCTACTTCAGAAATTTAAGCTGAGAAAATAACTCAAGTGAGACACTGGATTTCTGCTTCTGCATGCACAGGCACTAGATTTACACTGGTGGAATGAGAGCAAAAATTCCATGATGGAAGATAATAAAAACAGTGACTAGGAAAATCATCCTCACAATCCTAGATCTGTCCGTGAAGTGAGACTAGATTCTGATAGCTCTGTGGCACCTAGTATTCTTCGCATAAAATTCTAGTGACTTATGGATGCCTAAGAGATCTCAGATTGTATTTTGTATTTCTTGGACCTATTGAATGCAAGAGCAAAACTGATATTTTTGAGGGAATTTTTGCAATTCTTCCACTCATATGCAATTTGAAGAAAATATGCTCTTGCTGCCTTTTCTTCCCTTCCTTTTCACTTACACTCAATTTGAAACTGCTTGTCTCACTAAAAAACTCCAATATTTTTTTCACATGTAACATAATGTCTATGTACTTTAAATTCAAATTAAACAAGTCTGAATTTTATTTTTGCTTTTTTTTTACAAATTATAGCCTTTAATTTTGTCCCAACACATATTCTTGCATTTAAATATGCATAAGTACTTCTACGCAATGCTTAGCAGATGCTGCTTTTAGAAACTTCTGCTTATACAACAGCTACTCTTTAATATTAATCATGCAAATTATAATGACATTCTTCAATAGAAATCAAATTTTAGCCCGTTAATGACCTTTATAGACATTTTTGTGTCAGCAGCAATCATCTGCGCATCAAGTTCAACAGCATCTGCATAAGGCAACTTTATAAGATCTTACCGTTTAAATCAACATGAAACCATCAATTGTAACTCCACTAATATAAATCTAACATTATAATGCAGCAGCAATTTGTTCCTGCTTGCCACTGCTGGCAGAATTAAGCAGCACAAAAATTATTGAGACAGATGCACAAGTAATCAGTTATGTCACTTTATTGATGCATTCATGATTACCCCTTAATGAGGTAGAATTTCTGAAGAGGGAGTACTTGTCCCTAATGAATGTTTCTTCAGATGCCAGATTTGTTTGTCTTATACACCTGCTTTCCTCATATGACCTGCTATCCTTAATTACTATTTATAGGTACAGTGGAAAAGCAAAATTCTTGAAACAGCAGAGGATTAAAGATTCTGCTTTTCATTACATGGGAACAGACTTCATGATACAATAAAATTAGATTCTGAGATGTGAGTCAGGTCGTAAAGTAAACAAAAAAAATGTGGAGAAAATATGAGATTTTAATGGAAAATAAAGAACTGGCAACCATCTGATAGACTACTGATGACAGATGAACAACCTAATCCTTGTTTTTTTTGTCTATCTCTTCAACTCAAAAGCTCAAGCATAATTTACTCTGTGCAAAATTTGTTCAGTTCCCAGTTAATACTGACTGGTTAGAGGATAGAGAGAATAGTCACAAAAGGCTGATGGGGAGGGAAGAGGACAGTGTTCATTCAACAGTCCACTTACAGAATGGAACCAGGGTGATCTGAATTGTGGAATCCAGAATCCTGCTATATTAATAGTATTTCCTTTCCTGACAATCGGAATATCTTGGCACCTGAAATGGGATTCATCATCATCACTTATCTAAGAGAATGAAAAATAAAGTGGTTTGTTTTGTGGTTTTATTTTTTTTTTCTCCAAGATTTATAATATATCTCTGGAGATGGCTATGGAGAAAAGCAAGTTTTCTTCTCCAAACTCTGCAAATGAAGTGAGAACCGGTTTTAATCAGAAAGTAAATGTAAGTTTATTCCTAAGCTAATAAAGTCATTTCACTATGTTCACAAGCAAAGGAAGTCTATTTCTCTGCCTGTATGAAGGTTTACAATGCACTGTTAGCATGTCATAGCACAAATTTATATCTAAAAACTGGCATTCAGTAACTTTGATACAGAATTAAAGATTTCCTCCTGGTTTAATCCTAGGCAGCAACTAAGCACCACACATTCAATCACTCACTCCCCCTGTGATGGGAGAGAATATGGGAAGAATAAAAATGAGAAAACCAGTGGTTTGAGGCATAACCACTTTAATATGTAAAGCAAAAACTGTGCAACAAGCAAAGCAGGCAGAGGACTTAATTCACTGCTTCTCATGGGCAGCCATCTCCAGGAAAGCAGGACTTCATCACGATCCATCCATGAAAACATCCTAGGATGATGGAAGTATTCAAGGTCAGGTTGGATGAGACCATAAGCAACCTGATCTAGTGGGTAGCACCTAGCAAGGGTGTTGCGGCTAGATGATCCTTAATGTCCCTTCTAACTCAAATCATTCTATGATTCTATGATTCCAAGATGATCAAAACTCTATTCAGCACAAATCTGAATTGTAGCTCCATGCTAGCTACTAAGAAGAAAATTAGCTATACCCCAGACAAAACCAGCACAGATTTATGTAGAAAAGTGGCCTAAACAGAGAAATTTGATTTCCTTGTCTTTCTGTGTTGTTGTAGCTGTATTTCTCTGAGAATGATGCCACTGATGGAAAGTTGTCTCTCTTCTTCTGGTGGGAAGACTATTTGTCTTATTTGTATCAAATAGGTACTTTCATATTTACTGTTTCTAAGACTGTAGGAAGCACCTGAATGCTTTGTTTGTAGTCAAAACCATTTTCCATGCAGGAACAAACCAAAATATTCCATAGATTTATGGGTTTTATCAATTCCATAATATCTATAGTTGTATTAGTGTTCTTTATAAGTGTCCTTGGGAGTGAAACAACTGAAATGCATTGGGTCAACTGCTACTGTATTCAGAAGAGAGACAGTCAATGCCTCACCACCTCACACTTGTGAGTCAGAGTGTTGTTCTCAGGGTGCATGTGTGTATCTATGTACCTGCATATTCCAGAAAGGGAGAGAAGAAACCAGCTGTTACTTGGGACTATTAGTCAAGTAGTCCACAAGTAGTAGTATCTGTTGTGGCTCTTATTTCCCCCAGAGAGGGATATAAGGAAGATGATCAAAGTAGCACAAAATGAGTCTCAAATGGCAGATATCAGATCCATGAATATCTTTGGGTGATACTTTGCAAATACATGAAATTTTAAGAATTTTTTTCTTCCAATGATTGCCTTCGTCCCTGAAAACTTTCCAGGAAGCTATAAATATATGTGACACTTTGTGGATAAAAACAAATAAACATCCCACAATGTCCTTTTTAATTTTTAAAAATAATCCAAATCAAAACCAGGGCAATATTCAGAGGTGATGTAATAATCAATTTTTAAAAAACAGATCTTATATTATCCTGATATTGGGCTTGTATGAGCTTCTGAAAAGAATCATATATTGTCCTGATATCCTATTGCAATAAAAAATTTTAGGGTACATTTAATTAATTAACAACTGGGTTTTAATTATTCATACTTATAAATAAATGTTTATATTTCATATAGTATTCATAAACATTTAAAAAATATTTTGTTACTCTGTTGAGAATCTGCCTCTACTGAAAACTATTCTAAAATTCCCAGTAGAGCTGATGGGTACAGAATTTCATTGTTGTATGAGATGGTATTTCTAGTGGTTATCCATAAGAGGTATATGACCCAGAAGGGAAAAATTAAAAACTAAACCCTTACCTTGGTGAATGCACATGATCTGAGTTGGCCGCATGAAAATAATAAGTTAAGAAACAGTAACAGCACAAGAAACCTTTGAAAAAAAACCCAAGTAAATTAGCCTTTTCTTGGTACCCTAGTCAAATAAGACATGGGAGACTCTGATTGATTCTCCCAATGTGAATTAAGATACAAATGAGGTCAAATACTGCCAGTGAGTGACATTTTATTATTGGCCATAAAAAAGGGGGGAGGGAGGAAGAGTGATTGGAGAACCAAAAACAGGAAAGGAGGAAGTAAGGAAGATTTGAGATGCAAAAGCAGAAAAAGTCATCACCATGGATCTAGCAGGATTCTGAAGAACAGCAGTCATCTTTTCTTCAGTGCTGCGTGCATACACACACCCAGTCTCTGGATGCTAGTCCTCTTTTATAAGGCTCTGCTGGGGCTCTGATTAGTGCTGGTTAGTCAACTTCGCTAGAGTTGCATAGTGATTCCCAGCACAGGCACATTAAAGTTTTCCTCACAAAACTCATGAAAAAGTTATTAAGCATTGGAACAGGCAGACAAAGGAAGTATCTGAGTCATTATACCTGGAAATATTTAAAAGATGTGTCAATGTGGCACTTAGGGACATGATTTAGTGGTGGATTTGGCTGTTAACAGTTGGACTTAATGTTCTTAGAGGTATTTTCTAACACTGACAGGAAAACTTCAGAAATATTATTATTTTTAGACAATTTTAGAAATAATTAGACATGTTTGTCTTTTTAACAGCAAACATACTGTTTTCTGTGGGTGCTTACTGCTCTTCTGGGCAAAGAATTTTTTGATACCCTGACACCATCAGTCGCCATACCCAAGCATGCATATTTATGCCAAAGGAGCAAAAATTTAGGTCCTGCAAAACTGGGGACAGAAACTTGCTTTAATCTTACTGCAGTTTCTGAACGTGGTGCAGGAAAGATCAAGAAGTCTGAGCAAATTCTATGGGATGCTGAAGACATCCTACCAGGCAACAAGCATTATGCCAGTCCTCTCCCCGCCCCATTACTGCACATTACACACAAATATGTTGAACATTTTATATCACTTTCTCCATCAGCATGAAAAATATAAAGAAGATTCATTCCTAGCTCCCACTTCAGCTTTAATGCATGGAAATATTTTTTCTAATTACCTTAGTTTTGCAGAAGCAAGTTTTACATGGAGGATCACTCAAGGGCCTCTTTAAAGCCAATTACACAGTTCCCATCCTTCAGTGAGACTACAGCTTCATCTGAAATTGAGCATAATTCAAATGAATTGTTTCAGAATGATATTCCTCTGTAAAAAGTCAGACAACAGGGGAATGATTCTATATACTTGTGCTGGTTTGAGCTGAAGTGGGGTTAAACCACGACAATACTAACTTCAAGCAACTCTAGCAGGTTGAATGGACAGCTATTTAGTAAACATTAATTCTGGTTAATGAAGCAGTTTGTTTATATCTAACAGCCAAAACAATTGTTAAAATAGACTTTAAATTGCATGAGACTTCAATAACAGTCAATGCTTCCTAAGAAATCTAGGAACAAAATTGAGCTGATAATAGATAATTCTACAAGCTCAGATGATTTGACTGAAATTTACCTAAATGTAATTATCTTTTTCTAATTAAAGTGTTTGAAAAGTGTAGAATATGGTCTGCAAAAATGTAGAATTAGAGTGTCATCATTCCTATGAAATGTCTAGGACATTTATTATTGAAAAGATCAGGCTGGTACCTCATTATGAAAGCAAAGTTTGGTTACAGAAAATCAATAAGCTTGCATAAAAAACTGAAGGAATTCTCTAGGAAAGGGTTGAGTTTGTTTAAGCTCTAATTAAAATATTTGTGTATTCTTGGGGATTACATTCAAGAACAAATTAACTGAAACTAAAATGAATCCAGCCTGGCATACTGCAATACAATGCACTTTCTTAAACAAAATGAATATTTTTTGAAAACACTCACAGCTGAAAAAGGCATTGCTAAAGGTTATGTGAAAACTATGAAGTTTAAGCTTTCCTTTTGATTTTATTTTTCAGTTTTCCACATGAATAACAACATTTTTCTACAGGACTTTTAATTCTTCCCCCATTTTTTACTAACTAAGAAGTGAGTTGTGTCCTTACTTGCTGTGTCACTTCAATATTCAGCACATTTCCCCATGTTGGAAGCAGTTACATGTCACAACATACCCATTACACTCTGAGTAAATGCTTTGTTATGAAGAAATGCATTCAAGAGGTCTTGGTGAAAGTCTGGAGTTTTCAGAAGTCTGAGGTGTCTATACCAAGTAAGCCATAATCAAAAATCTATGAATTAGAAATACAAAATTATATTTGCTATGTGATGCTGTAAATTGAAATTAATATGCTCCATGGTTAAGACCACATTATTTTAAGCCATTAACAGAAAAACTGTAACTAGATTTTTAAACAAAGGTTAAAGATTATTTTTTTCCTATTGTGTGTGTATTCCTTTTTAGAAAACTCTAAAAACTCTAGAAACCTGCTGGCCACACTGCTTTTGATGCAGCACATGATTCAGTTGTCTTTCTGGGCTTCAAGTACACATTGCCTGCTCATATCCAGTCTCTCATCTGCCACCACTCCCAAGCCCTTCTCAGCAGTGCTGCTCTTAATCTGTTCATCCTCGAGCCTGTATTGATACCAGAGGCTGCCCCTACCCAGGCACAGGACCTAGCACTTGTCTTTCTGGAATCTCATAATATTCCTAAGGGCCCACTCCTCAAGCTTGTCCAGGTCTCTCTGGGTGACATCCTGTCCTTCAGGTTCAGCAAGTTCACCACTTGGCTTGATGTCATCAGCAAATGACATCAGGGTGTACTCAATCCCTTCATCTCTGCCATTAATGAAGATACTAAAAACCAGTGGTCTCCATAAGGACCCCTGAGGGACACCACATTACCAATGTCCATTGGGACACTGAGTCATTGACCACTGCCCTCTGGATGCAACCATCCAACCAATTCCTCATCCATCAAACAGTCCACCTATCAAATTCTATTCTCTCCAGTTTAATGGCAAGGATGTTGTGAGGGACCAAGTCAAAGGGTTTCAGAAGGCCAGAAAAATAACTTCCCTTGTCCGCTGATGTAGTCATTCAGTCATAAAAGGCCACCGGGTTGATCAAACTTAATATTTAAAGAATGTATAATACATAAAGTATTCATTTGACCTCAATATTCAAGTTTTAACTTCTAAGTAGATCTATGAAACACATGAAGAAAGCAAATTCATTAATTTTAAGTTCATGTGACAGAAACCTTGCAATTCATCAGATGAATTTATTATTCTTATAACAAAATATTAGTTGGTCTTGTTTGGTGTTTTTTGCTTTTTCTTCTCTCAAGTTTTGCTTTTCAGTTTCAATTCCAAAATCCTAATTCATCCTCTGAAACTTACATAAAATAAGTGGGATAGACTAATATATATATATTTATTTGAGTTCCAATATTCAGATATAAATTTCAATAATTTACTGCTGGAGTTTAAAAAGTGATACTAATCTTCAGAGTTTTCCCTTCTAAGGACTATAGCAGCCTTAATACTTTTTCACTTTGTGAGAACAGCTAAAGTGAGTCCATTATTCATGTCTCATCACACTTTCTTCCAATTTGAGTATTTTGGATTTCCTTAGGAATCTGTTTCAGCAAATGGTGCTGTATATCAGTAGCTTTTAGAGGAACTACTGGGATTTCTTGTATGCAATAATGTACTCTCATTAAAAGGCTTTTTTTATTAAGCAGTGTAAATATATTTTAATTAGAATGAAGCAGTTCTGACTTTGAAATATCCTAAGGCACTGAAGTGCTTTGTGACTATTTGGGATGCCAGTGGCTACGTAGACTGAGAAATGGGGACAGTTCCCAGTTTCCCCAAGGCATCACTGTCTGAAGAGCTGACCTTCTTCCCAACTTTATATCCTGCTGTCATTATGTAATACACCACAAAATACAACAGCTTTCCAAGGTGAGAAGCATTTGAAGTCATATTATCCTCATGAAAAGGGGTTCAGCGCATATAATGGGATGAAAATAACTACTGTTACCTAATATTAATTCTGAACTAAAAGCCAGGAACAATTTATAGATGCTCTTACTTACAATCTCCTCCATCTTTTGCTGTAAGAAACAAAAGGCACAAAAAGTACCACTGTTGTACTCAGTGTCATATAGCAGCTTGGAAGGCATTTGAGGCACCTCTCAAGTTTTGTGCTGTCCGAACATGTGAGTCATTGAAAATAATGATTTCTGAAACTGTTTCTGTCCTACAAAGGCAACCAAAGTCTCATAAATTTTTCATTCCTGTGTGTTCCCCACAAAAAAAAGTAGTTGCATTAAAACATGCGTGGGTTCCTGCATGTCTCTCTCTCTCTATATAATATAGGTATAAAGTTTATTTATATATATGCATATATATATGAATGTCTAAATACTACATAATACCTGATAATTATTTACCTATAAATGTCTTAGATTACAATTAGGAATATAGTTATTCAAATATTTAATCTTTCTTCTATAGTTATTGTTCACTCTCATGGTACTGATTAAAACTTACAAAATAAACTACATATTTACAGTAATTTACAGTTACATTGGGTATCCAAAACTACATTTAAATCAGCTTTCCCACAAAACATTTTTTTCACATATAATGTACACAAAGTTATATCAATTAAACAAAGGTGTATGCACATTTGTGTGTTTTCACAAACGTATCTATTTCCTTCTTCAGCTTTGTAACTGCACTTCACTTAACCAAAACTTGTTAATAATAACTACAACATTTCAGTTCAACTAATAGTAGGTCTCTCACAGAAAAATGTTGAACAAATATATTTTTGTAGTCTCTTTGAACAGAAGAGTAAAGCCCTAAAGGGACTTTTAGGAAGAATTTCTATGGAGAAAATGAGGACTTGACAGAAATCATCTTTTTTTCTTGAGTGTCAGTGTTTTTATGCCCAAGGAAATGAGGCTATGCCTGAGCCTTGTCTGGAAAGACAGTCACATGGTGATGTGTGTCATTTCTGGTAGACTAATACTGAGTAACATTCCTTCCCGAAATTTCTGAATGAGACAGGTCATGTCAAATCCCATTAATCAAACATGTCACTTGTTGGTGCAAGCATATGATGTATAATAGAGAAAAGCTTAAACAAATTATAGAAATGTATTTTTATGGCATGCAGAAATCTTCGCTTATGAAATTTTTGTGGTAGATAGATCCAGGTGCCTGTGTACCCCTATGGTCTTTATAAAATAAAATAAAAATGAATGTAATCATCAGGCTTTTTAGAAAGAAGGCAAAGATAACTATTCCATATATATGCAACAAAGCAGTTGCACAAAGACTCACAGGAAAAATGCCAGAGATTTGGAGCTTAAGGCTTCTTTTGGAGCTTTTAACTTTCGGAAAATTGATGAAATATAAAGGAGTGTGAAATCCATTTGCATTTCATTAAATAATTTTTATTGTGTCATAAAATAATACAACTGGAATTTCAATCTAGGGTTAAATTACTATTTTTACTAATACGGTGGGTGATTTAATTGCTACATTACCTTTCATGTCATGTTACAGGAAAGAAACAGCCATGTAATAAAAAGTAGGGTGAAAATACTTAATGGTGAGTGTAGAATAAAAGTGTGATGATGGCTGTGTCTGTAGGGCCTGCTAGAACATTCAAATGTGTCAAACTGTGATTGCACAAGTAAAACACCTTATGGTTGTCAAACATTCACACAGGAGAGAGACTTCAAGGAGACTCCTTGAAACATAAAGTATTGAAAATATTAACAAAACTTTCCCTCACACTAGATAAAGCTGTAACTTGAAGCTGCTCATTTTCCTGGCTTCCTTCAGATCAGTCATTGCTGGAGTGAAGGATGAAATGACTAGTGGACTGAGTGTGTTATCCTAAGATAAGTATGAATTTAGAAAGACCTTGCTTTTAGTCTTATGATACAAATAACAAGAATTCTTTAAAATGTTCTGATTTGCTAAATGTGGTGATACAATAAGTCACCAGGTCAGAATCAGGTTTGAAGAAGATGGCACTGAAGTTATACCTGCAACTCAACCCTCTCCTTCAGCAAAAAAATTATTTCACAACTGGAAAATATTTCAATTGACAAGAAAGTCTGCTTCTTGAGCTAAAGATACTCTGGCAGCTGGTTCTAACTTCTCAGTAAGTCACGGCTATTTTATTTAATCTGTATACTTGAAATATTTCTTATTCAACTTAAAGTTCTCACATTTTTGTTTTGCATTCTTTTTGTTTCACTTTTTTATTTTCTTCTTTTTTTTCGGGCTGGTTAGCTATAGCAGGCCTTGTCTGCAGCTCAGATGTGATGGAAAAACTGAGATAACAGAGAAGAATCACCTCTCAATAAACACTGTCAGTGTATTCCTTAGAGGGGGTTTACAACCAGAAGAAATCAGAGTTCAGAAATGTTCTCCTTCTGATCAGTGGGCTGTCTAGCACAGTGAAATAGGAGATGCTACTTGGGGACTACACTTCAGCCAAGCCACAGCCTGGTTTGATTTCCTAAACTGTATATTCACAGTCACTGGATTAGAGATGGTAGAGAATAAATGCCTGCCTATTCCTAAAGTTTTTGTCTATGGGCCTTCTGTCTCTAATTTTTTTTTTCAATCAAATAACCGCATTTCTAGCAATGGGCAGGAAATAACTGCTGCTTGTTTGTTGTTGTTTTAATTTCATTTTGGCTAAAGGTGTCCTGTGTTTTTCCAGATTTTGTGTAAAGAAATTAATAATATCTTAAACTCAATATTACACCAGTGGATTTTCACCTTTCTTTGACTACCAATGAAAACCATATGTTGTTATATGTGAGCATTTTCTTATGAGTGTTTACAGACGGGTGTTGAAAGAAAACAAACCTGGTTTTCCTTCATTAATTCCATTTTTAGATTTCATTATCACTAGCACTAATTAGGAATAAACAGTCTTTAACATATCCCCCTTGAATTAATGAAGATCTTTTGAAGACTATGCAAGGAGAACTTTCAACAGATTTTAGATTCACTCTCCAAACACCAACAATAAGAGAAATAACCAAATATCATTATATCTGATTATTATTGATCATGATTAATTATTAACTTTATGATGGACTAAAATTTTCTTCTGTGGTACTGCACTCATTTATACAAAATTCTACACAGATGCCACACACACACACACACACACAAAAAGAGGTTTTGACAAAGTTTGGAAAAGAATTGAAGGAAGAAAAACATATATGTCCCTCATATTCAGGCACTCAGATAACCTCTTCTCTGTTTGATAGAGCAGTCACTGTGATATTCAGGTCCTAAAGTATGTCTCAATGCTGTCAATGACTAATAGATGGATTTGCTAAGTCTGTGATACATGACCAGGTAGTGTATATCATCATATATTTCTATAGCACATAACTTCATAAGTGACTACAGCAGTACCTTTTAAATATAGATTCTGGGGTGGTTTTTGTAGATGTTTTTTGCCATATATAAATAAATCTTCATCGCACTCTCCAAACTAATTGGTGAGAACCTAAGACTACTGAAAATTGCAAAGTTCATGTCTATTCTACTTTTTGTTAGTATATATGCTGATTAATATCATTTTGCAGATATGTAAGAAAGAGCAGGACCATTCCTACCTATTCTTACAATAGTTTTATAAATTTCAGTTATTGATAAACTGGTAGAAGGAATGAATGGAGCTGTACCCTTTCCAGCATCACGAAGTATAAATTATTTTCTGGAAGGTTAGCAAGGTAAAGTATGCTAATATAATATACTTTCCTGAAATGTGGTTCTTTAATAAATTCTTAATTTAAGTAATGGAAGAAGTACATATCTTATAAGAAAAATATCAGAGCTGAGCAACATTCTGTGCATCTCTTTCTCACCAAGTTTCTAACACACTAGTAGAAAATATGCTAGAGTCTAAGTTTTTCTGCTTAAACATATTCTACATTCAGAAAAAAATTTGGGAATGCTGAGTGATGTGGTTAAATTAAATACTGCCTAACATTCACATGTAGAACAGCTCATCATGCAGAGGAATATGTAAAATTTAAGAAAAACACTGTTATTATTTGTTGGGCACCCATGTTGACTGAACAACAGGGAAATACACTTTCCAGATGTGTGAATACTTTATGTAATAAGATAGTGTTCACTGTGCCATATGTTTTTTAATTAATTTCACCCACTTAATACAAAGATTCAAAAATTATTCACCAAACATAGTGAACAAATCATAAAAAGTAAAGACTTACAATGTTTAAAAATCAGTAATGCACACTTATGTCAATTGTCAATGTGTTTGTTTATTTAGAATTTTATTTTCCGTCGAATCTTTTTAAAGGAAAGCTCTGAAGATTTCTCCTCTGTTTTTCCTTTGAACAGAAAAAAAAGATATGGAGAATGCTAAGGGAAGGATTATTAGTTTTTTCTCTGCTGAAACACCACAGTAATAACTTCACTCATTTCTTTTTTAAAGAAATATATTAATATAAGGTAAATGTCTTATCATTTAACCTCTCAAGAATATGTAAGGGAGCAAAGAATATGACTGTAATATGTAGCTACACAACTGGGAAAAAGAGGAAATAAATCAATGAACAGGAAAAGCACTTGGTGAAGAAAACAGAAGAAAGTGTGTTCTTAGAAATCAATAGGACTAAGTATATCTTAGGACTAAGATGGGAGTATGTATCAATGTCTTCCTTTAAGAAAGCTAACTTGATCAATGCATTGGAGTAGTGAGGGTTAAGTGTTACACAAATCCTACCTATCCTACCTAAGCCTGTTCTCTGAAATTACATTGAGTATGTTATACTTCGCTAAAACACTTCTCTGCTGGCACAGACTCATACCAAAGGATTGAAAATCATCAAGAGCAACCCATGAAAATATATGTTCATTTCTTTATCTTGGTGAAAACAGATGAAGCTCTCAATTTACCAATTAGTTTCAAGTGGTACAGAAAATTATGCATTTCAAAGAAAATGTCTATTAGCCAGGGGGAAAAAAAAGAAAAAAAAAAAAGAAAAGAAAAGCATGCACATTTTAAATATAATAAGGGGCTATATCTAGAAGAACTGTTGTCACTGATATTAATCTTTTCATTAACTTATTTAGCATGAATTCATAATCTGGCTGACATTTTAAGTAAGGTCTCTACTGTGTCTGAAATAATCAGTTTGTTCTGCATGGCAAAACTATTTACTCTTGTTATGTTAAAATGAATCACATTAAGAGAATCTGACTTCAGCTGGCAGTTAATTGAGATCAGGGATACAACACGGGTAATCGTTTTACAAATGAGTTCACTGTTTGCATTCAGTTCTGACTCACAGCTCCTAGCAACTGTCAGGCCTTTGTTAATAGATCCTTATCAATGGAATTCTTTAGAATACATCCCTTGATTAGAGATGAAAAGAACATATCTTTTACTCTGCTTGTTAGTAGCTTTATTGTATGAACTGTTTTTGAAACTCAGAATACATACTATGTAAGATTTCATTTGACCTGAGATAAAGAACAAAATTTGAATCATGTTTTTTAACTTTAAAGAAAAAAACACAGCTTGCATTTGGCTTTGTAGCAAGTAATATTTTATTGTCAGACTGGTTCATAAGAAAGTCACTTGTCTTCCTAGAAACAATGGAGTAAAACATGCCAGCACAAATGGCAGCTGTTGGAGACATCCATGCAGGTATTCTTGCTAACAGAGAGTTCTTATGTAGCATGTTCCAGTTCATAACAAATTGACTACTATAACACTTTGACTAATCTAGAAAGAAAAGACACAGACACCCATCTCACAGTCATAATAGATGATTGTTGTAGGCCCCTTCCAACTGAACTGTTCTATTCTATTCTATTCTATTCTATTCTATTCTATTCTATTCTATTCTATACTAATGTTCAATTATGTGCACATTAATTGTGTATTTCTTGTCAGTAAACTATATGGATCTGCAAGGGAAGAGTTTAACAATAAATGCCAACATTTGAGTAGTACAGGCCAAGTAGTCATGGCAGATCACATGAGTGATTTAAAATCTTTGCGTAAATTATAAGGACACTGCTATTTGCATTCATAATAGACCTTATTTTTTATGCGGTCTCATATGCAAGAATTAAAAAATGGAAAGATTTTGGTGTCTAGTTAGTAACTGATGTGGATTTAAAATTTTTGATTTCTCTATTTCAGTTTAAAAAGTAGAATTACAAAAGTGGTTGCTCATAAAATAGCCCGATTCTTTCTCAAATCAGGTACTTGTATTGAATTAATTTCAAAGGGCTAAGACACAATCTAAATAATTCTGTAATTAGTTGTTGGTTCAGTTCAATTTCTTTCTGCCTCTTAAAATGCAACATTTCTCAGATATTTCAGAGTTCTAAAAACTTGCATCCACTTGCAAAGCACACAAGTGGAATCCTTTTATCCACTAATAATAGCTATGTAGGACAGCTATACCTTACCTGTTGCAGCACAACACACATTTTCTTTAAACATTCTAAATGATTTTGTAATCTTATTTCACAGAAGTGCAAGTTGGTGACATATTTAGATACATTTTGTCACTCCACAGTGCCTTACATTTAATCTGCCATCATACTGTTATACTATACTTATCCTGATATATTCCTCAGCCAATATAAGACAAAAATATATTTATCATACTGTTATACTATACTTATCCTCATATATTCCTCAGCCAATATAAGACATAAATATATATTTTGGATAAACTCCTGAAATATTGACAGTTATCTGACTCAAGCATTCTTCAAAAGTTTTTACTGTAGCTGATTCCTGTTTCAAAATATATTTTCATGTCATGAAGACCTCAGGTATAACTCTACAGGAGCCATGTAAAAAGTTTTTATGACCTATATTGAAAGATATACTACAAGACTACTAATAAGCCAACTGGCAGTTTATGCAGCAACTTTATATTCTGTCACTGATTCATATATGTTTTCCTGTCAAAGTTGTATCACTTGGAATTGAACTTTTTGGAAACTAAATTCCTCACAATTCTAATTAAACAGCAGGAAGATATGCTGCATTATATCATTCTAAGCAAAATTATGTCACATCACTTGACAATAAGACCCAAAAGACTGCTATGCTATAATACAGCTATGCAGCAATGCTTAGGGGCAAAATTTCCTCTCTGCCTCCCCACTTTATTTCAGACATGTGACCTGTCTTCATTTCAGTTTGAAATGTTTATTGCAGTGGGCAAAAGCAGAAGTAATGTTAAACACGGTCTTGTTTTTGACCTGAAAAACATCTAGTTATAAATCAGAAATATATTCATAGAATCACAGAATTTTAGTGGTTGGAATGGACTTTAAAGATCATCTAGTCCCAGCCCCTCTTAACATGGGCAGGGACACCCCCCCAGTAGACCACATTGCTCAAGGCCTCATCCAATCTGCCTTTGAACACAGCCACAGCTGGGGCATCCACTGCCTCCCTGGGCAACCTGTTCCAGCATTTCACTGCTCTCACAGGAAAAAACTTTTTCCTAATACCTATTCCTCTCCTTCAATTTGAATCCAGGGCCCCTTGCAATTCCTTACAAAGAGTTCCTCTCTGGCTCTCCTGTAGCCCCTTTAAATACTGAAAGGCTACTATGAGTTCTCCACACAACCTTCTCCAGGCTGAGCAGCCCCAACTTCCTCAGCCTGTCCTCATAGGGGAGATGCTTATCAAATTCATCCTCTTATCAAATTTGTGGCCTCCTCTGGACTTGCTCCAACAGTTCCATGTCCTTCTTATGTTGAGGACACCAGAACTTCATGCAGTATTTCAGGTGGGGTCTCACAAGAGAAGAGGGGGCAAAATCACTTCCTTTGTCCTGCTGGACACAATCCTTTTGATATAGGAGTACTTTCTAAGTACATTTTTTCCTCCCTACACTGTAACAATAGCAAAAGGAAAAACAAAAGATGGTAATACTGCAAGCATCTTTTTTTTTTTTAATAATATATCCTTTGTTCTTGAATTTGAGATTAATGTACAAGTGCAATAGGGATATTTTCCTTGATTTTCAGAGCATTAATCTTGCCCAGTACAGCCATTTTATATCTAAATAAGTATTTAAGTCCTCATATAAGTGGGGTGATTTGCAAATGCAGCATTGAAGTAAATAGATTTATTAATTTCTGGTTAATCTTCAGATAAAGGTAGTGCCTAAAGTTCAAAAGAATTTTCCTAGGGTTACCCAGGAAAGTAATTGTTATACAGGTCAATTTGTAAGACAGAAAGACTATAGCAGTCACTCAGATACCTTATAATAGCCAGAACACTAGATGCTCCTCTTATAAAGGCTGCATCTTTAATTACTTTTACATTTTGTAAAAGGAAGGTGATCTTTTAGATAATATTTATAGCCCACAGCAGAACAAATAAAATTGGAATTATTCCTCTATTTTTCTTCTTTAAACTGGTGGGGACAAATAAGTGCCCAAGAATCTCAATAGTAAATTGCAGGTAAAGTTGATACCATTATGCACAGCCAAGTAAGACTGAGGAAGTCATTCACATTTTGATATGGGAGAAGCCAATCATCATGTCAAACAATTTCCTAATTTAAAACTAATTAATAATGTCACTAGGTAGTCGTACTATATATTTCAAAGGATAGGGCAGAATGTGCTGATGACACAACTACCCTTCCTATATAATATGCAAACAAAGAAAAGAAACACATATTTGTGAGAACATTTGTCATAAATCTTCTCTGAGATCAAAGTGGTGCTTGTTAAAAAGTGAATATTCTATTCATAAGAATTTTAATTGGTACCAGCTAGTAACATGCTATCTGCTCATTTATTTATTTATTTATTTTCCCCACTTAGCTAACACACTTCTTTGCTAAATGCTTGCTAATTAGCTTATGCAATGCTACATATACAATTCACTGAGTTTATAAGATACTTAGCTAATACTTTTGAAAGTCAGTCTATGTGCCTTCTGAATTTCCTGTTGGAATGGGACCATAGACAAAACTATTTTATTTCTCAAAACTTAATGGCTCACCAGAGAATTCTTTTTTTGTCTTGCTCACCTGATCGCAGATGTTGTTCAGTGTCAAAATTGTTCTCAATATTCAAAAATGTTTGTAAAAGGAATTCAGTCACACATCTTTCATGCACCTTCTAGTTTTTAATCACATAACCTGGAGCCACAAGTGAGTCTTTCCATTCTTAATCCTGATAATGTATATTATACAGACATACACATAGTTTACATACTACATAAATGTTACTTATCTCTTGGCTCAATTGAGTAGCAAAGTTGGATCTGATCCTGGAAAAGGCTGAGTCCCTACACCTTCCTTTGACCAGACAGGAAGTAGAAAATGCTCAGCAATGACCCCTCAGTATAAAGGATTTTTTAAGATGGTAACGCATGTACTAATATTTTCCTTACTCCTGCACATCTTTTTCAGATTGTAGGCATATACTATTAGTATAAATAAAATGTTATTTAGCACAAAGCATTTTATTTGTCTGATGAAATGCAGTAATCCAAAAAGTTATGTTTCCTTTTCTGTTTATAAAATTAGAATAAAAACCTAAACGGTATGTAATTAGAAGAGTATTACTTTTATGAACTTCAGAATATGACTGTTTCATGAAGTTCAGATTCAAAGAAAGAAAACTAATGTGCAAATGTGATTCTTTTTCCACATAAAAGAAGCACATTTAGTTACTACATTACTGCAGAAGACATCACCATGTATACTATGAAAATAATATTGGGCCCAAAGGTCTTGTAATATTCAGATTTTCTCAGTGATACATGTGGTGCAGGTCGCCTCAGAATCATTTGCAAGTATCTTAGGACTTATTTTCATCCTCTGTTACGACTGAAGAACAAAATATCTTCCACCCAAAGTCAACCAAATGTAGAAATTTTGAGGTTGAAAGAGAATATAAGTTCATGTAGTGTACTAAACTTTTTGAAGTCAATGACAATGTTTCTTCAAGATTATTTTCTATCCTTAGCTTTAATCCAGTATATATCTGAAATCTCTGAAATGAAATGTATAAAAATAACCTAGATTTACAGTAGTATAAAGATAATTCAGTTTGGTAACTCATGGAAAAGGAAAATATTGACCAGTACTGACTTCAGTTAGGATGAAAGATTTCCGAGGATTAAGTTAATGGGAAAAGGAAAGAAGATAACTAGAGGACAGACAGTTGAGATGCCTCTGTATATAGGTACAATGCCAATTTTGTTAAATGCATTTTTAAAAAAAATTGCATGTATCTTGCAAACTAATGAGTTAATCCTGAGGGGAAAAAAAAGCCCCAAAAACCAAAAAATGCCCTTCTTAAAAACCCTATCAAACATATGCAAATATTTAGTTTCAATATATTGTACATCCCATGATAAGTGACTAAAATACACAAAAATATTTTAGGAAAGGTCAACCATATGCTTTGCTTGGATAGGGTAAAATTCTAGAAATATATATTTTTGATGTTTGTTGGTTTTTTTTCTTGAAGTTTTCCATGCCGTTTTATCAAATCAGCAAGAACAGCAATAACTGGCATTGAAAATATTTTATTTTCTGCCTGAAAAACATCAAAATAATATTTTTATGAGTACTAAGTATGCGAAATATAGATGTAGAACAGCATTATGAACCTGCTTTTTTACTTCTCTTGCAGTTTGTGTTGCAAAGGTGCAAGCCTCTCCCAGCTCCATGCACTGCATTGATGAGCAGAACAAGTCTGCTCCATGAAGACATATGTCCAGTGTCACTTCAGATGACTTAGAGTATCCAAAACATTTATATGTCTGGTAAATGGTACAAAAGGCATACAGGATAATAATGTTCCTCTACAGCAGTGTCCAGAGCTGAGATGGATTTCATGGCATATCTCAGATGGCACTACACATATATGATTAAATAACTTTGAATTTGTGGGAGCATCAATACTAAGGACACATGTGAATGCCTATATGCAGATAGGTAAACATAAGAAAGATAACAGAGTTCTTAAGAATTGTCTCAACTCGTCAGAAAATGACGTTCAGGAAGCTGTGGGATTCTTGTTGGCCATCTTCTCAGACTGTATGTGGCATATGCCTGCTGCTTAAAAAACGCATGAGAGTGCAGAAGAACTGGGTTGACCTAGTTCCTACCTTTTAAACAGAATTTCATCACCTAACTGTAGGATCAGCTAAAGTATTTCTGAGGCTAACGCTTAGTAAGCATAAGCTAAAAGAAGATTATATGCTTAACCTCAGTCATCAGTGCAGACACAGATGCATAAATCAAACTAAAAATTTTTTGTTTTTTAAAAAAGCATACTTTTTTTTAAAAATGCAGAATACCTGACAACTCCTTGACTGGTGTAAACTGACACAGCTCTGTAGAACCTCCTGAATCTACCCTAATTACCTCACTACACAACCAGCCCTTTGAGCCCTCCTCTAGGAAGTAAGCCAGTGAGGGTGGGGACTGAGCGGGAGTCTCAAAGTGAAGCTGAATGTTGGCTCAGAACAGTGCGGTCCCACCTCTACAGTACTTCCAATGATATCTTTCCTGTCATAACAGTCAGAATGTTTGACACAAAGCATGCTTATGTCTCGTCCTCCACTACACCTCCATAAAAGTCAATCCATTTTTGAAGCAAATCAGAAAATGAAAAGTTGTTTCTTTGATTATTATATACATTCAGAGTTTATAAATGGCAGTGATTTTTGATGGGACAGCTGTCAAAGGGACTTTGGGAACTTATTTTTTCAATTAAAATTGTCTCTTTTTATGCACATCCAAGAATTAAATTGTGAATAATAAATGCCACTATTAAAAAATTTTCAGAAGGTATTAAGAATCCAGACTTATTATTAAGAATCCAGAAGGTATTAAGAATCAGATGTACAGACTGACATATCTGATTGAAGGTAAGTAGATGAATTTCTACATGTTCATTTGCAACTGTGGTGAGTTGAACCCAGTTGGCAGCCAAACACCCATTCTGCTGTTCACTCCTAACCTTCTTCCAGGTTATGGAGTAAAAAGTACTAGATACAAAGATACTTGGTTCAAGATGAAGGCAGTTTAATGAGAAAAGCAAAAGCTACATTTGTAAGCAAGACAAAATAAAAAGTCCTTTCACTACTTTTTACTGACAGGCAGATATCCAGCTACTTTCCTCAGCACATACACCTCAGCACAGTTGCCTGGGAAGACAAACACCACAACCAGAAATAGCCATCCTCTCTCTTTCTTACCCTGGGCTGAGCATAACATCACACAGTATGTACCATCCCATTGTTCAGTTTGGGGAGCTGTCTTGGTTATGTCCACTCCCAACCTCTTGTCAACCCCTACCTTCTGGGAGAATAAGAGTAGGACAAATCAAGGCCTTGACACTGTTGGATATAGACGGAGGTGCTGTTCTTGTAGCCCCACAAAGCTACACAGCAATAACATCAGAAACAAACTAAGTAATGTGTATGGAATAATTTCCAGAATAAGAAAGCCAATCATTCAAGTAAGTGCTCCAAACTTTACTTCATAAAGATTAGATGTTCTTGCCTTTTTTCATATAATAATTTCATTTAAAATCAGCAAAGCAGTTTGGACTTGTTCTTCCAGTACATATTAGATGCTGTTTAAAATATTTGCCTCTAGCCCCCTTCCCATTTTAATATGCTGAATTAAGCAAAACATTAGTTTCATTAGTTCCTAGGCATATACTCTCCTTCCCTGATGAGAAAAGTGAGTCTCTTTATTTCTTAACTTTAGAAGTTAAAACAATAAAACTATATTAATCTAAAATTGGTATTTTTATATTATACAGTAGGAAGAAGCCAGAGGAATTTCCAATACAAAAAAACCTGTGCTAAGATCAACTTCTCCAAATCCTACATTTCTGTATGGTAGAATGAAAACCGAGAGAAATATAGGCAAGGTCACTTTCCAACCCCCAGTTCCTAGGCATTTATATTAGCTGGAGATCAAAGGAAAGAATTATTCTAAAATGATTTATTGTAGAATAAAAAACATAACAGATATATATTTCTCTTTCCTTTAGTAATTTCATATTTTCATGTATAGAGTCAAAAAGCTTATGAGCTATGAAAGAGTACTTCTCTTTCAGTTGAGGAAGTGAAGGTGGGAGAAGGATTGCTGGGTTTCCTTCTACCTTTTAGTAAATGGCTTAAATCCGGAAATTGTAGTAGACTAGACAAGTAAATCAAGATAGAAAGACAGACAAACAAAATCACAGATAGCTACTTTAGTACTCAGCACAAAGGCAACCTGAAATGTGTTTGCTTGAATCTCCATCCCCAAAAGAGACAAACTGGAGATAATAATGGCTTATGTTCTCTTTTCTACACAGCTTACGAAAACAAGAGTGCATTAACATAAAAATTTTCTAAGCCATTGCATGCCAAACTTTCTCTCCACCCCTGTATTATCTGTTGAATCAGTAAACTATTTACAACAGACATAATGCCTTACTATGCATCTGCTATCCTGGACTCTGCCAGATCTGTTACAAGCCTATACTGCTGCTACTAGCCAGTCCTGAATGCAGGTTACAATTTGCTGCCCACTTGTGCTTGAGTTATTTTCATCCAAATTATCTGTCTTGGTTCACTCATGGCTCACTGCCATTGCATTTACATCACATTTTGACAAAATGAATATACTTTTCCAGCAATCTCTTATGCTTTTGCT